>NC_057814.1:537458695-537462632 GCF_018294505.1 Triticum aestivum
TAAATTTTTGTTTTCTCGTCTTTCAAGTTCTTCATAGTGACCAGCAGATATAAATCCCAAGTGACTCAAAGAATAGAGCTATGCTCCCCGGGAATGGCGCCAGAAAATAGTCTTGATAACCCACAAGTATAGGGGATCGCAACAGTTTTCGAGGGTAGAGTATTCAACCCAAATTTATTGATTCGACACAAGGGGAGACAAAGAATATTCTCAAGTATTAGCAGTTGAGTTGTCAATTCAACCACACCTGGATAACTTAGTATCTGCAGCAAAGTATTTAGTAGCAAAGTAATATGGAAGTAACGGTAACGGTAGCAAAAGTAATATTTTTGGGTTTTGTAGTCATTGTAACAGTAGCAACGGAAAAGTAAATATGCGGAGAACAATATGTGAAAAGCTCGTAGGCATTGGATCGGTGATGGAGAATTATGCCGGATGCGGTTCATCATGTAACAATCATAACATAGGGTGACACAGAACTAGCTCCAATTCATCAATGTAATGTAGGCATGTATTCTGAATATAGTCATACGTGCTTATGGAAAAGAACTTGCATGACATCTTTTGTCCTACCCTCCCGTGGCAGCGGGGTCCTAGGGGAAACTAAGGGATATTAAGGCCTCCTTTTAATAGAGTACTGGACCAAAGCATTAACACATAGTGAATACATGAAGTCCTCAAACTATGGTCATCACCGGGAGTGGTCCCGATTATTGTCACTTCGGGGTTGCCGGATCATAACACATAGTAGGTGACTATAGACTTGCAAGATATGATCAAGAACTCACATATATTCATGAAAACATAATAGGTTCAGATCCGGAATCATGGCACTCGGGCCCTAGTGACAAGCATTAAGCATAGCAAAGTCATAGGAACATCAATCTCAGAACATAGTGGATACTAGGGATCAAACCCTAACAAAACTAACTCGATTACATGATAAATCTCATCCAACCCATCACCGTCCAGCAAGCCTATGATAGAATTACTCACGCACGGTGGTGAGCATCATGAAATTGGTGATGGAGGATGGTTGATGATGACGACGGCGACGGAATCCCCTCTCCGGAGCCCCGAACGGACTCCAGATCAGCCCCCCCGAGAGAGTTTAGGGCTTGGCTGCGGCTCCGTATCGTAAAACGCGATGAATCTTTCTCTGATTTGTTTCTCCCTGAACACGAATATATGGAGTTGGAGTTGAGGTCGGTGGAGCTCCAGGGGGGCCACGAGGCAGGGGGGCGCCCAGGGGGGTAGGGCGCGCCCCCCACCCTCGTGCCCAGGGTGTGGGCCCCCTGACGTTGATTCTTTCGCTAATATTTTTTATATTTTCCAAAAATAAGCGCCGTGAAGTTTCAGGTCATTCCGAGAACTTTTGTTTCTGCACATAAATAACACCATGGCAATGCTGAAAACAGCGTTAGTCCGGGTTAGTTCCATTCAAATCATGCAAGTCAGAGTCGAAAACAAGGGCAAAAGTGTTTGGAAAAGTAGATACGACGGAGATGTATCAAATTACAACCATGACGGATATGAGTAATACAAGAATTACGTTCGGACGTGCTTTCTTTTATATCTCTTAACAAGAAAGGCGTGTTTTGATCTGTTTGTGTCTCCGCTCTTCAACTTATTCACAGCCTGCAGACTGTCACTTTCAGTGTCAGTTGGTAGATTGCTCCACTCTAAGGCTAGCATGGGTCCTTCCCGAATAGCTAAAATCTCAGCCTCCAACGCATCATTGCATGAAAAAAAGGTGCCTATAGGAGCTGAAAGATTGGTCCTTATCATACATAGAAATAAGAATCCATTAATCCATTCCTATAAACCAAAGTGCTTTAAAGGAGTTTTTTTTGAAATAGCAAAGAAAGCCTAATTTGGGTGCACTCGGATCTTGTCTATGCTCTGAGCTTGAGTTGGCTCCACCACTAGACGAAGACTGATGTGGGAGCAAAGTAGCCATGTTGACCCCTGTGATCTGGTGATCTTTTATATTTTTGTAGCGACCAGACCTCAAATGGCCTGTGCTGCTGTGCACCAGTGTCATCCCTAGATCAGTAATGCTGACACGCACAGTACAAATGGAGGATTTATAACAGAGTAGCAATCACACACTTATTACATCGAATATCTCCGAAGAGATTAAGTATGATAAACATGGCTTAAGGCCATCTAACAACGATAACAGCGGAAGACTTGGAAGATAAGTGAGTCCATCAACTCCAGCGGCATCACTGAGTATAAGACCACGACCTAAGGCATCTTACTCGTCGTCTGAAAAGTCTGCAACATGAAACGTTGCAGCCCGAAAACGGGTCAGCACATAGAATATGCTGGCAATGTAACACATAGAGAGTAGTGAACAATAATAATGCTATACTATATGCATGTATGGCTGGTGGAAAGCTCTATGGTTACAGTTTTGCGAAAAGCCAATTTTATCCTACTTCAAAGGAATAAATTTTATTTAACTATCATGGTGGTTGAAACATTGAGAAGGTACCTCCAACTCAATCCCAATTAAGTGTCATCATTAACCCAACAAAATTAATTATAAGTATCACGGTGTTGAGATTCAAATGATAATCCAAGTACTAGATATTCAAGTTGTCCATAACCGGGGACACGGCTAATCATGATCAGTTTGTACACTCTGCAGAGGTTTGCGCACTTTTCCCCACAAGACTCGATCGCCTCCGCTTGATTCTCGCACTGCATGATGTTTGAGAAACGGATGACCGAGACACAGTCTTTCAGAAACAATCACTCTTTACTCTGGATGGACCGGTACACCTACTTTCCCCTACATCTGCTAGTCCACCTCTTCAAGAGATCCTGTAACCTACTCAGCTATGCTAGAGCCCATAATAGCTTGTGGCTGCACACGGAAGTTTCTAGCATGAATAATCTTATGATCCCTTTGAGCCTGGGTGGCGGACCTTATACATACAGACAACACTGGGTTCTCCAGGTGCCTCAATCCACCCAGATGTGAGTTTTAGTTGCCACCTTAAGTTGAACCATTAATAAACATCTCACATCTGTCATGGATTTCACTCAAACCCAATCCATGTATACGAGCATAGCATGGCAATAATAAAAGCAACGTAGAAGTAACTCCCAAGGGTTTGATAAGAAAACAGGTAATAGGTACTACCTCAACTACTTCCCAATACCCACAGTTTATTTAGATCCTAATCATGCAATGTGTGAGGAAAACAGATCTAATGCAATAAAACTGGGTATGAACGGGGTATGATCAAAGTGTTACTTGCCTTGCTGATGATCCGCAAAACCTAGCGAGTCGAAGTAACAAGCGGCACACTCCGGGTACTCTATCGCAAACAAACAAGCATACAATCAGTACTCATCTAATGCACAGGTAAAACTCGAATGAAAAATCCAACCAGAAAGTTCAACTTAAGAACTCCGGTTTGCAAAAAGAATCAACTCGGAAGAAGCAACGAAAGTCAAACGGCGAAAGAAAGAAACTTCGTTTGCTAATCTGGATCTAGGTAAAATTTTACTATAGCAAAAACTTGTTTAAGTAGTTTAAACGGAAAGAGAATTTCGAGACGAAACTCTAGGCGCTTGAATCACCTGATTCCGATAAACGAGCGAGAAGTTAAACAGATTCAAAAATTCGATCAGAAATCGAATCTGAGTAAATCGCAGAAAAATCCGACGAAAAAGAAAAACGGACGAACGGTTAAAGAACGAACGTTCGTTAACAGAGAAAAACCGACGAACGCGTTCGTTAAACGCTCGTAAAATAATAAAACCGAAAAAAACCGATCTAGGGTTTTTTTTTCTTTAAAACGAAGGGTTTTTTTTATAGAAAACCGGCAACGACAGGAACGGGCGGCGGCAGTACCTCGACGGCGGGCTCCGGCGGCGGGGCTTGGCGGCGGGGCTCGGGGCTCGGGCAGGGGGTGCGAGG
>NC_057814.1:537462642-537470668 GCF_018294505.1 Triticum aestivum
GGCGGCGGTGGTGGTGAGAGAAAGAGAGGGGGCGGTATTTAAGGAGGGGGGTGCGGCGGCTTGGGGAAGGGGGGCACCCGAGGCGGCGGCGGCTCCCGTGCCCGGGACGGACTCCGGCGGCGAGCTCCCGTGCGGGAAGAGGAGAGGCGCGAGGCGGGCCGTCGGCTGGGCCTTTGGCCCAATCGGCGCGCGGGCGGATCTTTTTTTAAAAAAAAAATTAGTTCCGCGGAAAATAATACGTAGAAAAATAAATAAAAATCAGAAAAATATGAAATAAATTTTCCCCGTCTAGTTAGAAAATCTAGAATAGGGTGAACATTTTTTAAGTCAAAATAAATATTTTGAAAACATGCAATATTTTTAATGCAATAAAAATTGCAAATAAAATCCAAATAAATTTCAAATAATGATTTTAACACTTTTCCTCCAGTATTTCAATTGTTTTGGAGAAGTCATATTTTCTCCTCTCGTTTATTTAAAATGAAATATTTTTCCGGAGAGAAAATAATTAAAATAAAATCCTCGTCTGAAAATCAAATTTGAAAATTCGAGAAAATCCGCAACTCTCTCCGAGGGTCCTTGAGTTGCTTAGGATTTATCGAGGATTTGTCAAAATGCAATAAAACATGATATGCAATGATGATCTATGTATAACATTCCAAATTGAAAATTTGGGATGTTACAAACCTACCCCCCTTAAGATGAATCTCGCCCTCGAGATTCGGGTTGGCTAGAAAACAGCTGGGAGTGGTCTTTCCGTAGATCTTCCTCTCGCTCCCAGGTGGCTTCATCTTCTGTGTGGTGACTCCACTGAACTTTGCAAAACTTGATAACCTTGCTGCGAGTAACTCGGCTGGCATACTCGAGAATCTTAACTGGTTTCTCCTCATAAGTCAAATCACTTTCCAACCGAATCGCTTCAAGTGGCACAGTATCTCTTAGTGGTATCTCAGCCATCTCTGCGTGGCACTTCTTCAATTGCGAAACGTGAATTACATCATGAACTCCAGACAATCCTTCGGGCAATTCCAACTTGTAGGCAACTTCTCCCATACGTTCCAATACTCTGTATGGTCCGATAAAACGGGGCGCTAACTTTCCTTTAACTCCAAAGCGCTTCACTCCTCGAAGTGGTGATACTCGAAGATACACTATGTCTCCGACTTCGTGAACTGTCTCCTTTCGTTTAGAATCAGCATAACTCTTCTGTCTGGACTGGGCTACCTTGAGCCTATCGCGAATCAACCTCACTTTCTGTTCAGACTCCTTAATCAAATCTGGTCCAAACAACTGACGATCTCCAACTTCGTCCCATAACAACGGTGTTCTACACCTCCTTCCGTACAAAGCTTCGAAAGGGGCCATCTTCAAACTGGTTTGATAACTGTTGTTATACGAAAACTCCGCATATGGCAAATTGTCGTCCCAACTAGATCCATAATCTAGTGCACATGCTCTCAACATGTCCTCCAAAATCTGGTTGACTCTCTCGGTCTGTCCATCTGTCTGTGGGTGAAAAGCTGTACTAAATTCCAGCCTGGTTCCCAATGTTTCATGTAACTGCTTCCAAAACTTCGAGGTAAATTGGGTTCCTCTGTCTGATACAACGGTCCTCGGAACTCCATGCAAACATACGATCCTGGTCATGTATATCTTTGCCAACTTAGCACCGGTGTAAGTGGTCTTCACTGGAATGAAATGAGCCACTTTCGTCAAACGGTCGACTACAACCCATATCGAGTCATAGCCTGAACGAGTCCTGGGTAATCCTGTGATAAAATCCATGCCTATTTTATCCCACTTCCATTCGGGTATCGGCAATGGCTGTAGCAATCTTGCTGGCTTCTGATGCTCTGCCTTCACTCTCTGACATACATCACAAACTGCTACATACTCCGCAATATCCTTTTTCATTCCGGTCCACCAGAAAGTATTCTTCAAATCCAAATACATCTTGGTATTCCCTGGGTGAATCGAGTACGGTGAATCATGGGCTTCTTGCAAAATCAACTTCCTGATCTCCGGATCATTTGGCACATATACGCGGTCCTCGAACCATAAGGTATCGTGCTCATCCTCACGAAATCCCTTGGCTTTTCCTTTGCTCATCTTCTCCTTTATCTCTTCAATCTCCTTGTCTGTCTTCTGAGCTTCTCTGATCCTTTCCATCAAGGTAGATTGAATCTCCAATGTCGCTAAATAGCCTCTAGGGACTATCTCCAAACATAGCTCGCGAAGGTCCTCGGCTAACTCCTGAGGTAACTCTCCTGTCATGAGGGTGTTGACATGACTCTTGCGGCTCAACGCATCTGCTACTACGTTAGCCTTTCCAGGGTGATAATGCAATCTCATATCATAATCTTTAATGAGCTCCAACCATCTTCTCTGTCTGAGATTTAACTCCTTCTGTGTGAAAATGTACTTCAAACTCTTGTGATCTGTGTACACCTCACAATGGTTTCCGATGAGAAAATGTCTCCATGTTTTCAATGCATGCACCACGGCTGCTAATTCCAAATCATGCGTAGCATAATTCTTCTCATGGGGTTTAAGTTGTCGTGAAGCATACGACACAACTCTTCCTTCCTGCATAAGCACTGCTCCAAGTCCTCGACGAGAAGCGTCGCAATAAACTTCATAATCCTTGCGTTGATCTGGCAGAATCAACACTGGTGAGGTAACCAATCGTTTCTTCAACTCTTGGAAACTAGCTTCACATTCCTCAGTCCAATTGAATTTGGTGTCCTTCTTCAATAGCTCAGTCATGGGCTTAGCAATCTTTGAGAAATTCTCGATGAATCTCCGGTAGTATCCTGCAAGTCCAAGAAAACTCCGGATTTCTCCAACTGTCGTGGGTGATTCCCAACTGGTCACTGTGTCAACCTTGGCAGGGTCTACTGCTATTCCTTCTCCAGAAATAACATGTCCAAGGAATCCAACTTCCTTCAACCAAAACTCACACTTACTGAACTTGGCATACAACTGATGTTCTCTGAGCTTCTCAAGTACCAATCGCAAATGCTCCTCATGCTCTTCTTCATCCTTGGAAAATGAACACCACGACGAACTTATCCAAAAACTCCATAAACACTTTGTTCATCAGGTTCATGAAATAGGCCGGTGCGTTAGTCAGTCCAAATGACATAACGGTATACTCATACAATCCATATATGGTGGTAAAAGCTGTCTTGGGTATATCCTGCTCTCGAATCTTTAACTGATGGTATCCTGATCGTAGATCGATCTTGGAAAATATTTTAGCTCCTTGCAAGCGGTCAAACAAATCATTGATCATCGGCAGTGGGTACTTGTTTTTGATGGTCACTTCATTCAATCCTCGGTAGTCAACAACCATCCTTAGTGATCCATCTTTCTTCTCCACTAGAAGTACTGGTGATCCCCAAGGTGACGAACTTGGGCGAATATAGCCTTTATCCAGTAACTCCTTGATCTGCTTCTTAATTTCCTCCAAATCCTTTGCGGGCATCCTGTACGGTCTCTTAGATATTGGCCCTGTGCCTGGCAAAAGTTCAATCAAGAACTCAGTGTCTCTATCTGGTGGCATGCCTGGCAACTCTTCTGGAAATACATCCGGATAATCCTTCACCACTGGTACTTCCTCCTGTACAACTCCTGATAAGGAATTCACTTGAGTCCTCTTCGGCATATGCCGGGATACATACTTGATCCTTTTTCCCTTTGGGGTGGTAAGCAAAATCGTCTTGCTGGCACAATCGATGTTTCCTCCATACAACGATAGCCAATCCATTCCAAAATCACATCCAAACCTTGCGATTCCAAAACAATGAGGTCTGAGGGGGAAAACATGCCTACCAATGGCCAATGGTATCTGAAAACATCCTTGGGTGGCCATATACTCTGCTCCTGGCGAGGTGACTAACATAGGGCTTTTGAGAACTTGGGTGGACATCTTAAACTTGTTTACGAATCCCCTTGATATGTATGAATGCGATGCACCAGTATCGAAAAGAACGGTTGCAGTAAATGACTTAACCAAAAACTTACCTATTACTGCATCAGGCTGAGCTTCAACCTCCTCCACGCTCACGTGGTTCACATGTCCTTTGTTGAACGGGTTCGGCTTCTTCCCAGAGCTTCCATTGCCATTTCCATTTTGGGCTTCGGGACAATCAGTAGCATAATGTCCCATCTTCTGGCACTTGAAACAAGTAATGTGACTTAGATCTCTCTTGGTTGGGGTAGATGGGTTGGTGCGGTTCTGTCCGTTTCCTCCTCCATTCCCATTACCATTCTTGGAGCCATTATGGTTGTGCGAACTACCTCCTCCATGGGTATGCTGAAACAGTCCTCCTGGCTTCGGGGTAAATCGGGGCTTCTGCTGGGCTCCAGAGTTGTACTTCCCTTGTCCATACTTCCTCTTGCGGTTTTCAATCTGCTGATGCTTCCCTTCAATCATGAGAGCTCTATCTACCAGCTCCTGGTAGTTGTTGAAGGTTGCTACCATCAACTGCATACTCAGCTCATCATTCAGCCCTTCCAAAAATTTCTACTGCTTGGCAGCATCTGTAGCAACGTCATCTGGTGCATAACGTGCTAGCTTACTGAAATCCTCCACATACTAGCCTATGGTGCGTCCTCCTTGGCGTAGGTTGCGAAACTCACGCTTCTTCATAGCCATAGCTCCTGCTGAAACATGAGCTGTACGGAAAGCTTGCTGAAACTGGTCCCATGTGATAGTGTCAATAGGGTGCGTGGCTGTGTAATTCTCCCACCATGATGCTGCGGGTCCATCAAGCTGATGTGCGGCAAAACGCACTCTTTCCGCATCTTTGCATCCTGCAGTGGTCAACTCCCTTCCAACTTTGCGGAGCCAATCATCTGCTACAATCGGCTCGGTGCTACTGGAAAACACCGGCGGGTTTAGCCTTAAGAAACGGGCTAAGTGATCAACAGGTGGTGGTGGCGGTGGGTTGTTGTTATTGTTGTTGCCTTGGTTCTGAACTAACACTTGCATCAGGGCATTCTGTTGCTGAATCAACTGGGTGATCTCTGGCGGGAAAACAAATCCGGTGTCGCGTCTCGGAGGCATCTGATAGGTTTAGAAGAGATGAGAGTTAAGAATAGAATGAGGTCTAGAGGGAAAACACTACCCATATGCTCATGAGACAAATTCAATCAATATCACTCAATCAATCCAAACAAGGCAAAACAATCGATCTAACTAGCGTTACAAAGTGCTTGAACTATACTATTTAAATGGGGGAAAACTACTACTGATATGGTGGTCTACTAAAAATTCTGATCCGTTGAAGACTCCATGATGTCTGCTCCAGCTTCATCAATCCATTCGTCTTCACTTGGTTCCGAGTCGGTGTCGTCGATGATGATGTAGTTATCCGGACAAGTGCATTCGTCGACTTCTGCTTTTGGCACTGGATTTCCCACGAATGATCCAATCTTATTCTCCAGGTCGTCAATCTTCCCTACTAGTGCGTTGATTTCCTCCAAATAATCTTCGCGTGTAGCCTTGAGTTCTTCTTGGAGTTCCTTGATCTTCGTGAATGCCTTCTTCAGTTCTTCCTTGTCCGTGCACATCTGATTCTCCTGGCGTCGAATATGTTGGTTCTGCTCCTGGATGAAAGCTGCAATTGATCCATCCTTCTTAGTCTTGATCATCTCCCATTGCGCGTCTCGACGTCCACAAATTTGGTAAATTGTATCCTTAAGCTCCTGGTGGTAAACTTCTCCAATGCGTCCCATGGCGATGTGTGCGGCCATGCTCTTCCCTAAACTCCAAGTTGGTGCTTCGAAAACCAATCTCATGGGTTCCGTAATTGGCACAAACGTCCTTCCTGGAATGATAACTTGAATCTTCCAGCTCTCCTCTTCAGGTAATGTGGCGTTGTAGGTTCCGGTGATGCTTGGTATTCCTATGTTCAAGTACTTGGTGACTTCCTTCAAATGTCGACCAAACGGCGTGTCTTCATCTGGTTGCATGAACTTGCTCCTTGCATTCGCCATTCCTAAAAGAGTAGAAAGTGGAGAGGGGTCAGAAATGAGAAGAGAGAAGTTTTCTAGGGCTTAAGCTTAGTGGTCGTGTCCTATAGTCAGCGTGTGCTCTGATACCAACTTTGTAGCGACCAGACCTCAAATGGCCTGTGCTGCTGTGCACCAGTGTCATCCCTAGATCAGTAATGCTGACACGCACAGTACAAATGGAGGATTTATAACAGAGTAGCAATCACACACTTATTACATCGAATATCTCCGAAGAGATTAAGTATGATAAACATGGCTTAAGGCCATCTAACAACGATAACAACGGAAGACTTGGAAGATAAGTGAGTCCATCAACTCCAGCGGCATCACTGAGTATAAGACCACGACCTAAGGCATCTTACTCGTCGTCTGAAAAGTCTGCAACATGAAACGTTGCAGCCCGAAAACGGGTCAGCACATAGAATATGCTGGCAATGTAACACATAGAGAGTAGTGAACAATAATAATGCTATACTATATGCATGTATGGCTGGTGGAAAGCTCTATGGTTACAGTTTTGCGAAAAGCCAATTTTATCCTACTTCAAAGGAATAAATTTTATTTAACTATCATGGTGGTTGAAACATTGAGAAGGTACCTCCAACTCAATCCCAATTAAGTGTCATCATTAACCCAACAAAATTAATTATAAGTATCACGGTGTTGAGATTCAAATGATAATCCAAGTACTAGATACTCAAGTTGTCCATAACCGGGGACACGGCTAATCATGATCAGTTTGTACACTCTGCAGAGGTTTGCGCACTTTTCCCCACAAGACTCGATCGCCTCCGCTTGATTCTCGCACTGCATGATGTTTGAGAAACGGATGACCGAGACACAGTCTTTCAGAAACAATCACTCTTTACTCTGGATGGACCGGTACACCTACTTTCCCCTACATCTGCTAGTCCACCTCTTCAAGAGATCCTGTAACCTACTCAGCTATGCTAGAGCCCATAATAGCTTGTGGCTGCACACGGAAGTTTCTAGCATGAATAATCTTATGATCCCTTTGAGCCTGGGTGGCGGACCTTATACATACAGACAACACTGGGTTCTCCAGGTGCCTCAATCCACCCAGATGTGAGTTTTAGTTGCCACCTTAAGTTGAACCATTAATAAACATCTCACATCTGTCATGGATTTCACTCAAACCCAATCCACGTCTACGAGCATAGCATGGCAATAATAAAAGCAACGTAGAAGTAACTCCCAAGGGTTTGATAAGAAAACAGGTAATAGGTACTACCTCAACTACTTCCCAATACCCACAGTTTATTTAGATCCTAATCATGCAATGTGTGAGGAAAACAGATCTAATGCAATAAAACTGGGTATGAACGGGGTATGATCAAAGTGTTACTTGCCTTGCTGATGATCCGCAAAACCTAGCGAGTCGAAGTAACAAGCGGCACACTCCGGGTACTCTATCGCAAACAAACAAGCATACAATCAGTACTCATCTAATGCACAGGTAAAACTCGAATGAAAAATCCAACCAGAAAGTTCAACTTAAGAACTCCGGTTTGCAAAAAGAATCAACTCGGAAGAAGCAACGAAAGTCAAACGGCGAAAGAAAGAAACTTCGTTTGCTAATCTGGATCTAGGTAAAATTTTACTATAGCAAAAACTTGTTTAAGTAGGTTAAACGGAAAGAGAATTTCGAGACGGAACTCTAGGCGCTTGAATCACCTGATTCCGATAAACGAGCGAGAAGTTAAACAGATTCGAAAATTCGATCAGAAATCGAATCTGAGTAAATCGCAGAAAAATCCGACGAAAAAGAAAAACGGACGAAAGGTTAAAGAACGGACGTTCGTTAACAGAGAAAAACCGACGAACGCGTTCGTTAAACGCTCGTAAAATAATAAAACCGAAAAAAACCGATCTAGGGTTTTTTTTAAAACGAAGGGTTTTTTTTACAGAAAACCGGCAACGACACGAACGGGCGGCGGCAGTACCTCGACGGCGGGCTCCGGCGAGGGGCTCCGGCGGCGGGGCT
>NC_057814.1:537471307-537475858 GCF_018294505.1 Triticum aestivum
GGCGGGCGTGTTGCGGCGGCGGCGATGAGGGGCTCCGGCGGCGGCGGTGGTGAGAGAAAGAGAGGGGGGCGGTATTTAAGGAGGGGGGTGCGGCGGCTTGGGGAAGGGGGCACCCGAGGTGGCGGCGGCTCCCGTGCCCGGGACGGACTCCGGCGGCGAGCTCCCGTGCGGGAAGAGGAGAGGCGCGAGGCGGGCCGTCGGCTGGGCCTTTGGCCCAGGCGACGCGCGGGTGGATCTTTTTTTAAAAAAAATTAGTTCCACGGAAAATAATACGTAGAAAAATAAATAAAAATCATAAAAATATGAAATAAATTTTCCCCGTCTAGTTAGAAAATCTAGAATAGGGTGAACATTTTTTAAGTCAAAATAAATATTTTGAAAACATGCAATATTTTTAATGCAATAAAAATTGCAAATAAATTCCAAATAATGATTTTAACACTTTTCCTCCAGTATTTCAATTGTTTTGGAGAAGTCATATTTTCTCCTCTCGTTTATTTAAAATGAAATATTTTTCCGGAGAGAAAATAATTAAAATAAAATCCTCGTCTGAAAATCAAATTTGAAAATTCGAGAAAATCCCCAACTCTCTCCGAGGGTCCTTGAGTTGCTTAGGATTTATCGAGGATTTGTCAAAATGCAATAAAACATGATATGCAATGATGATCTATGTATAACATTCCAAATTAAAAATTTGGGATGTTACAATTTTTTCCAGAACATCCTGCAAGTTTGGGGCGCAGGGCACTACTGATCCCGCACATCGTTTAGAGCCGACATGATTGCATATACTGATCTTTTTCTCCTCCATTTTTTACACGATAGAACGATGGATAAACAAATTTCCTAGCTACTCCCCAGAGAACATTAAGAGCATCATGCATCAATCCCCTCCTCATTTTCTCTGGCGTAACAACGTGGATGCACAATCAACCCCCGAGAGTTCACTCTCTCCGAAACCATTCCTACACGCGAAAGATGTTTTTTTACAGCTAAAAGACTTTATTTTTTAGATAATGGATAGGTCTTTTACAATAAAAGGAGAAATAAAATCAGGAATAGACTCTTCCCAAACTTCAGAGCATCTAGAACTAAAGGAGTGTTTTGCTAAAGCATCATCCACCTCGTTAGACTCTCTGAAGCAATGATCACATGACATTGATGCAAACTCTAGTCGCATATGGTTGCACTCTGTAATCACAACAACATCAGGTCCAAAGGCCTCCCGTTGATTCACAGCCTCTATCGCAGTTAAGCTATCAGACTCAATGATCAAACGGTTGCAACCGATCCTCTGTGCTAGCCACATCCCGTTCCTTATTGCAAGTATCTCCGAAGAGTCATATGAGCACACATGAGGCAAGAATCATGTGGCGGCTGCAATGAAATCACCCTTTTCATCCCGAGCAACAGCTCCTGTGGCTCCAGACATGGTATTAGTACAAAACAAAGCATCAACGTTGACCTTTATCGCTCCTCTAGTTGGTTTTTTCCACATGTGATCACGTTTCCTAATAGGACATTTTGGCGACGATGATCTGACAAAATTGGTACATAGAACTTTTATAGCAAGAGCAGTTCGGTCTAGTGCTTGTACTGTTTCGCCTTTAACAATCTGACGGCGCTGCCACCAGATGTACCATGCCACAACCGCGAATAATTCTGCTTTGGGCAGTTCGCCGACTGCACCTTCAATTGTGCCCAAGATTTCCATTGTTACGGATCCCGACCGGTCTTGGGCCACTGCTCTATTGATCTCATCAGCAAAATCCAACTCAGCCCAAATTTTCTTTGCACGGGAGTAAGTGAATAAGCAGTCTTGTATATCTTCCGTTCCAACTTTGCATATAGGGCACTGTGCACTTAGTGGGATGTGTCGTGCTGCTAGAACACCAAAACAAGGGAGAACATCTTTCAAAACTTTCTAGGTAAAATGCTTAACTTTTCCCGGTATGCAAAGGTGCCAAGCCGATTTCCAAATCGGATTAATTTGCATAGAACCTTGGCCATCCTATCGCAACCATTGATGCCCGAACTGGTGTTGCGTCTCTACGTGGTAAGCTGATTTACAGAGAAAGTCCCTGATCTAGTTGCATTCCACGCCACAAAATCATCCAACAGCTCCACCCGAAGTGGTATCTGCATTATTCTGCGGACATCAACTGGTGAAAAAACATACCCAATTAGATCAACATCCCATTGTCCTGTATGTGGGTCAATTAGTTCCTCCACTTTACCAAGTAACGTAGCTCCTCTAGGAGTAATAAAATATCCTGTTTTCACTTGTTGGGATCCACGGATCTTGCTAGATGTCAATTTTAGATCCCATGCCAACACGCCATATGCAACCCCTTTTAAAAGTTTGCATACCACTGACAATACTCTGCCAAGTATATGATGATCCCTTTTTTGGACCTGCACTCAAAATGTCGCCATTTCGATAATATTTTGCACTAAGAACACATACACACAAAGAGTCTGGGTTCTGGAGCAGTCGCCGACACTGTTTTGCTAACATAGCAAGATTAAAACTGTGAAGGTCCCTAAACCCCATACCTCCTTTCTGCTTTGGGATACACATCTTCCACCATGCGTGCCAATGCATCTTCCGTTTGTCCTCCGTATCTCCCCACCAAAATCCTGCAATTTCATCTGTGATGGACTTACAAATCCCTTTTGGCAGTTTAAAGACAGATATAGCATATGAAGGGATTGCTTGTGCTACTGATTTCAACAAAATTTCTTTACCTTGTATAGATAAAACTTTCTCCTTCCATCCCTTTAATCGCTGGCATATTCTATCAATCAAGTGCTGAAAGCAATCACTTCGGTCCACTTCAACCATTGTTGGTACACCTAAATACTTGTCAGAAAGAGCTTCTGTCACAATATCAAGGATTCTGCAAACATCTTCTCTGACAAGCACACTAGTATTTGGGCTAAAGAAGATACTGGATTTAGGAGTGCAGACTCTTTGTCCTGAGCTACTACAATATGTGTCCAGCACTCTTTTCAGAGTAGTAGCATTCTGATTATTAGCCCTCATAAGTATCAAAGAGTCATCTGCAAACAGCAAATGTGAGATAGATGGTGCATTCCTGCAAACAAGTATACCTTCAATTCCCCTAATCTCTTCTTCATGGGCTAGCATACAGGATAAACCTTCTGAGCATAAGAGAAATAAGTATGGGGATAGTGGATCCCCCTGTCTCAGTCCTCTAGTGGGAAAGAACTCATCAGTCTCAGTATCATTAAATATCACTCTATAGCTCACAGAAGAGACACACTCCATGATCAGATCCACCCACTCCATTTGAAAGCCCATCTTAATCATAATTTGTTTCAGAAAATCCCATTCCACTTGATCATAGGCCTTGAGCATATCAAGCTTAACTGCACAATAACCATTGGATCCATGGGTTTTCTTTTTTATAGGACGGAAACACTCATAAGCCACCAACACATTAACTGTGATTAGCCTACCCGGAACAAAGGCGCTTTGTGTTGGCGATATCACATCCGGTAGTATTTTTTTCAGCCTGTTAGCTAGCATCTTGGAGATGATTTCATAAACCACATTACACAAGCTAATGGGTCTAAACTGAGTAATTACCTCTGGACTGTCAACTTTGGGGATTAGAACAATGTTTGTTTGATTCCATCCTTCTGGTATTTTCTTGTTATTTACTGCAACAAGTACTTCATCGGTCAGCTCTTCTCCTATTATATGCCAGAATCGCTTGAAGGAAATCGCATGAAGGCCATCGGGCCCAGGCGCCTTCATATCCCCAATCTGGAACAGAGCCTTCTGCATCTCCTCTCTGGAATACGGTGCGGTGAGAAGGCTATTCATCTCAGTAGTGATGCAAGGTTTCACTGCCTGCATCAAATCATTATCTATCTGCACTAACTCAGAATTAAACAGGACACCAAAATAATCACGAATGAGTGGATTGAGGTTATCATTACCCTCGACCCACCCATTATCATTATTTCTCAGTTTCTTGATTAAATATCTCCTTCGCCTCGCAGAAGCAAACTGGGTAAAGTATTTTGTGTTACGGTCCCCACGACGAAGCCAATTGATGTGGCCTCGTTGAGCCCAGTGGACTTCCTCCTAATCAAGCAGATTTTCAATAAGTACCGAAGTTCATTCTGCTTCATCTTGACCTCATCGGTGAAGGGAACACGCATCAAACTTTCCAATTTCCTCTGAGCTTTCTTCAGCCGATTTCTAGGTCCCTTCAGTACCGTCTGATCCCATGCATGCATATCATTATGGACAACTTCCATCTTTGCCTTGACCGAGGGCCCCAGCCCAAGATGATATGCTTTCAACCAGGCGGTCTTTACAATTTCTTCAACCATTTCCTCCGCGAGCCATCTTGCTTCGAACCTGCGTTCGCGTCGCGGTGCTTCAGATGCTACCCCCGCTAGGTAGCTTGTGTCCAAGCATATCGGCCTGTGATCGGACTTCCCCATCTCCAGATTTATCAATCCTACCAATGGATGTAACTCCATCCATGCAGCATTGGAGACCGCTCGATCTAG
>NC_057814.1:537476077-537620303 GCF_018294505.1 Triticum aestivum
TGAACTTATCACCGATGTAGCCAACATCCTCTAGTGAAAAATCTGACAAAGCATATTGAAAAGCTTTTAATCTTGATTGGTGTCTTGGGGCCCCTCCTTCCTTATCAGAAGAGAGTAGGATCTCATTAAAATCTCCAAGAATAGTCCATGGGAGACTGGACTGAACATGCAAGTCTCGTAGTAGGCGATATGTACGATCTTTGCTATCCCAGTTTGGTTCACCGTATATACCTGTCATCCTCCACAAATCTCCATTTGGTTCTTCCACTATCACATAGATGAAATCAAGGGTGGAAGCCCAGAAGTAGATCCTAACCTCCTTCCAGACCAAAAGTAGTCCACCCGTTCTTCCATCAACACTTGGCTCACAAATCATATCATCCATGCCCAGTTTTCTCTTTAGTTCTTCTGCCTTAGCATCGTTCAAATGCGTTTTAGACAGGAAAAACGCATCCGGCCTATGCCGCCTCTGAATGTCCAGAAGCGACTGAACTGTCCGGGAACCTAGCAGCCCCGACAATTCCAACTTATAATTTTCATTGCTGACGATGATCCTCCTCGAGAGATGTACTGGTGTAGGTCTGAGGATGGATGGACAACAGTACGTGTTTGGAAGCAGAAATTGCGTTCCTAGCACAGTCCTAGATCTTCCTTCAGGAGACCTTCAAAATTTCTTTATTAAGATGCTCATTCGATCCAGTCGATTGAGTAGACGGATTGATCTACCACGGAATCCAGCAGCAAAGGCGGCAGAACTCGTAGTAGAGAGAGAAACCAACGACGGCACCTCACGGCAGCCTCCTGGGACAAGAAAACCAGGCACGGCGCCTACCGGCTCCGTCCTGGGACAAAGAACACTGCCCCCCGCGCCGCCGTCGGGGAGGCGGCCGGTGGCGGACCAGCAAAACCCTAAGTCGCCCTGGGACGGCGCCTCTTCAAAAGGTTCGCTTCGTCCTACACGCGAAAGATGTACGGGAAGGGAGGAGAACGAGGCAGCGGAGGGAAACGAGGAGGAAAGAGAGCGCTCGTGAACGGGAGGGGAGGTGATCGAGGAGAATTGAATGTTACACGCCTTATGGTTTTGGAAAAATCTGGATCTCGTAAGATGACTTACTCACCTGGACGGAAGGAGTACCACCGGCATCATGTGGGAAAGCAGGCAAAAGCAAGCGAGGCCTCTACGCGTGCAGGGAGGAGTACTAATCAGCGGCTACGCGTGCCACGGACCCTACGAAGTACGAACTCATGAACGCGCTCCCCTCTCAAACACAGTACAGCAGTAGATGGATTACGAGTTAATTAATCCGCGAAAGCGGCCGGACCAGGGAACGGATAAGGCCTCCAGCACAAACGTACACTCTTCTCTACTAAAAAAAACAGACAAACGTACACCCCGCATGGCCCATCTCCTTCCCCTCTCTTCACGCGCGACGTGACACTGACGCCCGTTTCCTCTCTCGTTAATCGTTATCGCTTATCCTCCGCCCCCGAAGCTTATCCCTTCCATACCACTTTTGACATCCTTGTCGCCCTACCCTATCCCCTCTGCACGTCACGTCGCTACTACCATTAATTTGGCCTTGTCGCCCTGATCTTTTAACATACGCTAATGTGGGAGTAACTCACCCTGTGTGCTTGCCGCTTGGATGGTGAAGGCCTGAAGTGACCTCTTGACGTCCCCTGATCGATCACATAAGGTATCTCTGATTCAAGGATTTTCAGAGAATTTTCGGAGCACTGAAATCCTTAGAATTTCTGCTCTCGCCCGCTTTGTAGATGAAGAACGAACCACAGTACACGGCCCAATGATATATATTTCAGTTGCTTGATTCTTCATAGGATGAATTCTCCATAAAATTGTCGTACTGGTTTCTCTGATCGCCCAAGTCAGCTGAAAATAATCCATTCTTTTCTATGACGCAATGAAACAACAAGCCAAATCATATAGACCTCGAATGGGCTTGATATTTCAGTCCTACTTCCTCTGTAACCTAATACAAGAGCGTTTAGAACTAATGATCTAAACGCTTTTATATTAGTTTAATTAGTTTAAAGAGGGAGTACGTTATTATTTTCTGTTCATGTATAGTTTAAATCCTACTCCGTCCGGTCCTAAATATAAGTTTTTTCACGGTCCTAAATATAAGTTTTTTTAAACATTTCAAATGGAGTACAAACATAGGGACCTAAATATAAGTTTTTTTTAAACATTTCAAATGGAGTACAACATAGGGACGTATGTAAATATATTTTAGAGTGTAGATTCACTCTGTATGTAGTCACTTGTTGGAATATTTAGAAAGAGATATATTCAGGAACGAAGGGAGTACAAATCAAAGAGGCCCTATATATAAGAGATAAAAAAAATGGATCACGAACCCCTTTTGCCGATATAGTACTTTTTCAAAACACAAAATAAGTACAATAGCACCACTTTACCAACCATAGTACACAGATAGGGTCAAGTATATATGGTGCTTGGCAACTGTTAGTACTCTCAATTATTAGTTGTACTATAATACATATGTGCAATGCACTGCAAAAGAAAATCCTAGAGATCGATTAGAACACACATGTCAATGATCAATCGGGGCTTTTACTTGCTTGATCTGCATGCATACCTTGGTGCTATACTAGCATTGAAAAGGTTAATCAGGCTTCTCTCCAATGAGACAGAACACTGGCATAACTTGTTGTAGGCTAGGATGGATATCACATGCACCATGTTCGGTGCTCCCTCTCCCTCTCTTTGCATGTCAATGCAACTACCAGCAGCTAGTAAAAGAATCAAGAAAAAACCTAAGCTCTAGGCGGCCATTGGTGATGTGAGCTGGGATGAGTGGGATCCCGGAGTACTACAAAGTAGGATCCATCCATCCATCTTGTCGATCTCCCTCCCTAGTAGTTTGTTTCCATTACTAATTCTCCTGCAACTTGCATGCATATGCATGTCTCTTTTCCTTTTCGATCAATCTGATATCTGATCGGTGCACGTACGGCGTCCCTGGATCGGTTGATGATCAGCCACTGCCGCCGCCGGAGCCGCCGTTGATGACGCCGTCGTTGCCGATGTTGAAGGACGGCTCGGGCGGCAGGAAGGGCGGCAGCGCGGTGAGCGAGGTGGAGGAGACC
Source organism: Triticum aestivum (assembly GCF_018294505.1). Classification (NCBI taxonomy): domain Eukaryota; kingdom Viridiplantae; phylum Streptophyta; class Magnoliopsida; order Poales; family Poaceae; genus Triticum; species Triticum aestivum. The sequence goes on from NC_057814.1 coordinate 537,479,210, forward strand.
CGCCGGATGGAGCAGCACCGCAGGATCCGGCGGCGCTTGTTGAAGGGGTTCTCCGGCTTGGCCAGCACGTCCTTGCTGCTGGTGGTACCGGCCACGGCCACGTCCTGCAGGTTCGCGAACGACCGCGACTTGCCGGAGAAGAAGCCCGACAGCCCCCGCCTGCCAAATCAAGAACTCGCAGATTAACCCACCGACCGAACCAAGAATTCGCCGATTGTTCTTGCAAGAATTGGTAGGGTTGTTAATGGGGATGATAATTCAGGGAAGGGAGGTGAAGCTGGATAATTACTTGATGGGGAGGGCGTCGTCGAGGGCGTCCAGGCTCGCGAGCCCGCCGGTCTTCTTGGTCCTCCTCTGCCACGGCGTCTCCCTGGCGCTCTCCACCTCCTCCCCTTCCTCCTCGTCCCCCTCGGAGACGGGGCCAATGGAGGACCGCTCGTTTTCCGCCTCGGCCTCCCTCTCCTCCTCTTCCTCCACCGTCTCCAGCACGAACAGCCCGTGGCCCTCACCGCCAAGCCGCCCCCCTTGCACCGCCGCCGCCGCCTCCTCCTCCTCCTCCTCCTCCTGGTAGTGCACGACGTCCTTCCTCTTCCTCGCCCCGCCGCCGCCGCCGCCGCACATCCCGTACGGTGCCGCCGGGGACGGAGCCACCGGCGCGGGGCCCACGGCGGCCGCCGCAGCCACAACGGACATCGCGTCCGGCCGTGAAGGGTGCTGCAGCTGCTCTCATCAATGGCGCCCGCAGGCCTCGGCGCGCGGCTCAGACGCCCATGGCCTCGGCCACCATTGGAGCTGCTATTATTGCTCTCGTCGCGATGGTTCGGAGGACAGAAGGAGAGGACGGGGAGCGGCGCCGGGGGCGTATATACGGCCGGGGAGGGAGACGGGTGGACAGGGACGCGTGGAGGGGGGGACGTGTCGGAAGGGGCGAGGGTGACGGGCGCGCCGGACAGCGGAGGCTGCATGCACGCCAACACGTTTTGGCTTAGCCTTTTGCGGGCCCATGCCCCGTATATGGCTGCCGCGCCTTTTGTTTTGCCTAATCAAAGCTTATCGGCTACCATGGCTTCCTCTTCTAGCACTTTCCCTCACATTTCCGTAAAATTCCCCGCGTAATTTCTTGCCAACAATATAATTTTTCGCATTGAGCAGGGAAGGTTCCTTCCGATAATTAATAGCAGCACAATTTTTGCAATAAAAAGATGTTGGATGTTGTTTTATTTGTTTATAAATGCGAAGGGAGTCAGAAAAACGATGTCCCAATGCCACTATGTAGGGAGTTCACCTCGGCCACTCTTGTTATGTTTGCATTTGGACCTAGCGACAAATCCTTATGTCTTAGGTCTTGTAGATTTGTTTGCATGCTTATTTGCTGGCCTTTTTCGCACAGACTTGTTATGGTGATTTGTGAGTGACGGTCTGCTTACATTGCCCATCATCCATGGTGGTGGTGGTCTCTTTGAACGAATTCACCGCTTGAATGTTAATGGATGCCATTAGTTATCATATTCTCATTGGTGGAAATACATTTATTGCGTGAATCATCTTCGTTTATCACAATATGCTAAAAGACGTGTCAGTACCATCACTTGCCATCTCCACAAGCTACCACAACGAGTTTCACGCGGATAATGGGAAGATCCCCACTAGGTTCTTGACACAATGGTGTGTGATAATGTACAATGTTTCTTTGTCGAGAGGTAGTAAAGTGATCACAAGCTATACAACACATTCATGTCACCACAGACCCGTGAACTTTCGTGTCCCGGATGCATGTTATGAATAGAGTGGGACTTAAGAGGTTCCCTTAATACGGCCGCCTAAATTGTCGTATTCAATTTTTGCTTTATCTTAGCCTTTTGCGTGCACATGCCCCATATATGGAGCGGCTTTTGTTTGGCCCAAATCAATGCCTTATCAGCAACCACGCTCTTACGACTACCCCGTACGCGACACGACATCTCCCTCTTCATCTCTTCCGTTGCCATGTTCCTCCGCATTTCCGTCATCTTGCCAACGATGTTAATTGGCATTGAGTAGGGCAGGTTCCTACTAATAATTAATAGCACATTTAGTGAAATAAAAAAATGATTGTTGGATGTTATTTTATTTGTTTACATGCAAATGGAGTCCGAAAACCGATGGGTCATTATAAGGGCAGTCCCAATGCCACTCGCCATAGCGGGTCCACGTTGGCCACTCTTGCTATATTTATATTCAGGTTTAGCATCGAATGTTTATGTTTAGTCGCATAGATTTATTTTCCTGTCCATTTAGTGGCTTTCCGCTTAGCCCACATAGACTCTCTATGATGAGTAGCGGCCCTCCAACTTACAGCGTTTCTAATACTTACTTTTTGTTTAATTTTCAATGAAGTATTGCATACTAAATTTGCTTCGTCGAAGCTTATTTACATAGCCATGGCGTGAATCCGCACGTGGTCGTTACTCACACCTGTGGAGTCCAGGGAGCTTTTGGTTACTGGGTGCAACCGTTGGGAGATGGCAGCACAGGTTATCTTCAACAGATTTAGATGGCGGCTAACTAATAGGCTAGGTGTTTAGTCATCGTAGCCTGTTATTTTTTCCGCCGGATGTGGCTCTTTTTTAGCCTTTTGTAGGGCTCTATTTCTAAGTTCATGTTTCGTTTTGCACTTTTGTTGGACATGCTTTGATTAATAATATGGCTGCATGCATCCTCCGGATGCAGAGGCCGGGGTATCCTCCTTTTCAAAAAAAAAAACTAAATTTGCTTCAATTCAAAGTTTGAGAGTGAAAATTGTTCCAATCTTTTTGTACCTATCGTAATCACATCTACTTTAGCAAACATAACGGGAGGGGGCATGGACGCTTGAGGGGAAGACGTGTCGAAAGCAGCGAGGGTGACGGGTGCGCCACATCGGGGAGTTGCATGCGCACGCCTGCGCCAACATGTTTTTGCTCAGACTTTCATGTACCCACGGCCCATATATTGTGCGGCTTTCACTTTGCCTAATCAAAGCCTTAGCATGAACCATGCTCCTCTGTGTACCCTGTACACAAACATGGTATCTCCCTCTTCCTCTCTTCTTTGTTGCCACTTTCCCTCCCCTTTCCCGTCGTCTTTTCAAGGTAATTTCTTGCCAACAATGTTCATCGGCATTGAGCGACGAAGGTTCACATGCCCTGTATATGGCGCGGCTTTTATTTTGCCCAATCAAAGCTTCTCGCCAACCATGGCTTCCTCTTCTAGCACTTTTCGTCTCATTTCCGTAAATTTTCCCGGGTAATTTCTTTCCAACAATATTAGTTGGCATTGAGCAGGGAAGGTTCCTACTGATGACTAATAGCACATTTTTTACAACATAAAAATATGTTGGATGTTGTTTTATTCGTTTAAATGCGGTAGAGTCCAAAAATCGATTTGTCGTTATAAGGGCACTCCTAGTGCCACCCATCGTGGCGAATTCACATTGGCCACTCTTGTTATGTTTGCATTCGGACCTAGCGACAAATCCTTGTGCTTTAAGTCTTATAGATTTGTTTTCATACTTATTTACTGGCCTTCGACATAGACTTGCTATTAGTGAACGATGTCCCCCTAGCTCACATCATCCATCATCCATGGTGCTGGTGGTCTATTTAAATGAATTCATCACCAATAAAAATATCTTGAATGTTACCGGATGCCTTTACTTATCATATTTTCGTTGATGGAAAATATATTTATTGTGTGAATTATCTTCGTTAATCATAGTATGCTAAAAAGACATGTCAATACCATCAATTTCAATGTCCTCAAGCTACACAATGAGTCTCATGCAGTCATGGGATGATCCCCACTAGGTTATTGGCAAGATGGCATGTGCTAAGTACAATGTTACTTTGTCGAGAGATAGTAAAGTGATCACAAGCTAGACACACACAACCCACATATACAACACATTCATGTCACCACATACTTGTGAACTTTCGTGTCCCGAACGCATGCTATGAATAGTGGGACTTGCAATGTCCAGTTAATACGTCCACCTAAAATGTCGTATTCATTTTTTTGTTTTAGCTTAGCCTTTCGCGTGCCCATGCTCCATATTTGGTGCTGCTTTTGTTTGGCCATAATCAATGCCTTATCGGCAACCACCCTCCTACGGGTACCATGTACGCAACATGGCATCTCCCTCTTCATCTTCCCTTTGTTGCCTCTTCCCTCCACATTTCGACGTCTGTTCGGGCTAATCTCCTACCAACAATATATTAACCGGCATTGAGTAGGGAAGGTTCCTAATGATAATAAATAGCACATTTAGTGAAATAAAAGGGATGTTGGATGTTGTTTTATTTGTTTACATGTGGAGGGAGTCCAAAAACCGATGCGTCATTACATGGACAGTCCCAATGCTACTCACCACAACGAGTCCACGTGGGCCACTCTTGTTATATTTCTCTTCAGGGTCTAACGCCAAATCTTGATGTTTTAGTCGTATATATTTTATTTTTGGTTAGTGACCTTCCACTTAGCCCACATAATCTAGCTATGGTGAGTGGCGTCCCTCCAACTCGAAACATCCATGGTGGCGGTGGGTCTCCTTGAATGAAACCATCCCTAGCAAAATCCCTTCAATGTTATCTGACATCATTAGGTTATATTCTTGTTGGTGAAAAATACGCATCTTGTGTGAATTATCTTTGTCCATCACAGTATGCCAAAGACATGCCAATACCTCAACTTTCAATCTCCTCAAGCTACAAACAAGTCTTGTGGGGATCATCATGGGAAGACTCCCACTACATTCATGACACAATAGTGTGTGCTATAGTACAATGTTCCTTTGTCGAGAGATAGTAAAGTGGACACAAACTGGATATACACAAGCTACATATACAACACTCATGGCACCATGTACTCGTGGAAGTTCGTGCCCCGAACGCATACTAAGAATAGAGTGGGGCATAAGAGTCTCACTTAATGCGGCTACCTAATATGCCCTTTTTGAGAATTTGAGGGAATTCATATTTGTGCTAGAGGAAATGAGACATGGAGTTGGTGGCTAATTTCTGGTTGATTCTCTACTTTGCTCCAGTTCTATATTAATGTCTATATGATTTTGACATTTTACAATTCTGTCCCATACAACTGCATAATTATAATACACACCAACATTCACTAGTACAAAACAGGGCTTTCGTCACAGGGCAATATCCACATTAGTCCCGGTTCAGTCACGAACCGGGACTAATGTGAGCATTGGTCCCGATTCGTGCGGCTAAGGCATTAGTCCCGGTTCACCTGGGCCCTTTAGTCCCGGTTGGTGCCACGAACCGGGACTAAAGGGTGCGATGCCCATTAGTACCGGTTGGTGGCACCAACCGGGACTAAAGGTTAGACCTTTAGTCCCGGTTGGTGCCACCAACCGGTACTAATGGGCTTTGAGGCATTAGTACCGGTTCATGGCACGAACCGGTACTAAAGGGCCCATTTTCAAACTCTACCCCCCCCCGACCGCCTTTTCAGTTTTAGAAAAAACAAAAGAAAATGATGGAAATGTCAAAAAAATAAAATAAAATAAGTTTCCCATGTGATATATGGTCTAGTTGTTGGGAAAATTAACAAATATGAATTTCGACTTTATTTGCAAAATCTCTCTGGAATTTCTTAAAATGGGCATAACTTTTGCGTACGAACTCGGATGAAAAAGTTTTTTATATGAAAAATCATCTACTCGAAAAGTTACATCCAAATTTAACTGGGGGAACCCCGTTAAACATTTTCAAAATCCTCAAAAACCTAACAGAAAAAAGTTACGAGGCTTTTAAGATCTGAAGAGGCAAAAAAATTCAAATTGTGGTCAAACTGTGGTCAAACAATGGTCAAACTAATTATTCTAGAATGTTAGTGTTACTAAATAATTATTTCAGTTTTTTTGAATTTTGGTCAAATCTGGTCAAACTGTGGTCAAACTAATTATTCTAGAAATTTTAGTGTTACTAAATAATTATTGTTTTTTAAAACAATAGTTTCAAACTCAAACAGTGAAATGTGTCACTTCATGCTCAAGCTAAATTCCTGAGGGTTAATAGAATTGACATCTTACTATTGTCAGGAAAACAACAAGTGCAGACTTGGAAATAAGGGAGAATAGTGTTAGAGAACGTAGTAATTTCAAAAAAATTCCTACGCACACGCAAGATCATGGTGATGCATAGCAACGAGAGGGGAGAGTGTTGTCTACGTACCCTCGTAGACCGACAGCGGAAGCGTTATCACAACGCGGTTGATGCAGTCGTACGTCTTCACGATCCGACCGATCAAGTACCGAACATACGGCACGTCCGAGTTCTACACACGTTCAGCTCGATGACGTCCCTCGAACTCCGATCCAGCCGAGTGTTGAGGGAGAGTTTCGTCAGCACGACGGCGTGGTGACGATGATGATGTTCCACCGACGCAGGGCTTCGCCTAAGCTCCGCAACGGTATTATCAAGGTGTAATATGGTGGAGGGGGGCACCGCACACGGCTAAGAGATCTCAAGGATCAATTGTTGTGTCTCTGGGGTGCCCCCCTGCCCCCGTATATAAAGGAGCAAGGGAGGAGGAGGCCGGCCCTAGGAGGGGGCGCACCAAGTGTGGAGTCCTACTAGGACTCCCTAGTCCTAGTAGGATTCCACCTCCCATATGGAATAGGAAAAAAGGAAGGGAAAAAGTGAAGGAAGGAAGGGGGGCGCGGCCACCCTTGAGGCCCTTTTCCTTCTTTCCCGTATGGCCCAATAAGGCCCAATACGTATTCCCGTAACTCTCCGGTACTCCGAAAAATACCCGAATCACTCGGAACCTTTCCGAAGTCCGAATATAGTCGTCCAATATATCGATCTTTACGTCTCGACCATTTCGAGACTCCTCGTCATGTCCCAGATCTCATCCGGGACTCCGAACTCCGTCGGTACATCAACATACATAAACTCATAATAAAACTGTCATCGTAACTTTAAGCGTGCGGACCCTACGGGTTCGAGAACTATGTAGACATGACCGAGACACGTCTCCAGTCAATAACCAATAGTGGGACCTGGATGCCCATATTGGCTCCCACATATTCTACGAAGATCTTTATCGGTCAGACCGCATAACAACATACGTTGTTCCCTTTGTCATCGGTATGTTACTTGCCCGAGATTTGATCGTCGGTATCTCGATACCTAGTTCAATCTCGTTACCGGCAAGTCTCTTTACTCGTTCCGTAACACATCATCCCGCAACTAACTCATTAGTCACAATGCTTGCAAGGCTTATAGTGATGTGCATTACCGAGTGGGCCCAGAGATACCTCTCTGACAATCGGAGTGACAAATCCTAATCTCGAAATACGCCAACCCAACAAGTTCCTTTGGAGACACCTGTAGAGCACCTTTATAATCACCCATTTACGTTGTGACGTTTGGTAGCACACAAAGTGTTCCTCCGGTAAACGGGAGTTGCATAATCTCATAGTCAGAGGAACATGTATAACTCATGAAGAAAGCAATAGCAACATACTAAACGATCGGGTGCTAAGCTAACGGAATGGGTCAAGTCAATCACGTCATTCTCCTAATGAGGTGATCTCGTTAATCAAATGACAACTTATGTCTATGGCTAGGAAACATAACCATCTTTGATTAACGAGCTAGTCAAGTAGAGGCATACTAGTGACACTCTGTTTGTCTATGTATTCACACATGTATTATGTTTCCGGTTAATACAATTCTAGCATGAATAATAAACATTTATCATGATATAAGGAAATAAATAATAACTTTATTATTGCCTCTAGGGCATATTTCCTTCAGTCTCCCACTTGCACTAGAGTCAATAATCTAGTTCACATCGCCATGTGATTTAACATGAATAGTTCACATCACCATGTGATTAACACCCATAGTTCACATCGTCATGTGACCATCACCCAAAGGGTTTACTAGAGTCAGTAATCTTGTTCACATCACTATGTGATTAACACCCAAAGAGTACTAAGGTGTGATCATTTTTTGCTTGTGAGATAATTTTAGTCAACGGGTCTGTCACATTCAGATCCGTAAGTATTTTGCAAATTTCTATGTCTACAATGCTCTGCATGGAGCTACTCTAGCTAATTGCTCCCACTTTCTATATGTATCTAGACCGAGACTTAGAGTCATCTAGATTAGTGTCAAAACTTGCATGGACGTAACCTTTTACGACGAGCCTTTTGTCACTTCCATAATCGAGAAACATATCCTTATTCCAGTAAGGATAATTTTGACCGCTGTCCAGTGATCTACTCCTAGATCACTATTGTACTCCCTTGCCAAAATCAGTGTAGGGTATACAATAGATCTGGTACACAGCATGGCATACTTTATAGAACCTATGGCCGAGGCATAGGGAATGACTTTCATTCTTTTTCTATCTTCTGACGTGGTCGGGTTTTGAGTCTTACTCAATTTCACACCTTGTAACACAGGCAAGAAACTCTTTCTTTGACTGTTCCATTTTGAACCACTTCAAAATCTTGTTAAGGTATGTACTCATTGAAAAAACTTATCAAGCGTCTTGATCTATCTCTATAGATCTTGATGCTCAATATGTAAGCAGCTTCACCGAGGTCTTTCTTTGAAAAACTCCTTTATGCTTGCAGAATAATTCTACATTATTTCCGATCAACAATATGTCACTTACATATACTTATCAGAAATGTTGTAGTGCTCCCACTCACTTTCTTGTAAATACAGGCTTCACCGCAAGTCTGTATAAAACTATATCCTTTGATCAACTTATCAAAGCGTATATTCCTACTCCGAGATGCTTGCACCAGTCCATAGATGGATCGCTGGAGCTTGCATATTTTGTTAGCACCTTTAGGATTGACAAAACCTTTTGGTTGCATCATATACAACTCTTCTTTAATAAATCCATTAAGGAATGCAGTTTTGTTTATCCATTTGCCATATTTCATAAAATGCGACAATTGCTAACATGGTTCGGACAGACTTAAGCATCGCTGCGAGTGAGAAAATCTCATCGTAGTCAACACCTTGAACTTTGTCAAAAACCTTTTTCCGACAAGTCTAGCTTTGTAGATAGTAACACTACTATCAGCGTCGGTCTTCCTCTTGAAGATCCATTTATTTTCTATGGCTTGCCGATCATCGGGCAAGTCAACCAAAGTCCACACTTTGTTCTCATACATGGATCCCATCTCAGATTTCATGGCCTCAAGCCATTTTGCGGAATTTGGGCTCACCATCGCTTCTTCATAGTTCGTAGGTTCGTCATGGTCTAGTAACATAACCTCCAGAACAGGATTACCGTACCACTCTGGTGCGGATCTTACTCTGGTTTACCTACGAGGTTTGGTAGTAACTTGATCTGAAGTTACATGATCATCATCATTAACTTCCTCACTAATTGGTGTAGGAGTCACAGGAACAGATTTCTGTGATGAACTACTTTCCAATAAGGGAGCAGGTACAGTTACCTCATCAAGTTCTACTTTCCTCCCACTCACTTCTTTCGAGAGAAACTCCTTCTCTAGAAAGGATCCATACTAAGCAACGAATGTCTTGCCTTCAGATCTGTGATAGAAGGTGTACCCAACTGTCTCCTTTGGGTATCACATGAAGACACATTTCTCCGATTTGGGTTTGAGCTTATCAGGATGAAACTTTTTCACATAAGCATCGCAACCCCAAATTTTTAAGAAACGACAACTTTGGTTTCTTGCTAAACCACAGTTCATAAGGCGTCGTCTTAACGGATTTTGATGGTGCCCTATTTAACGTGAATGCAGCTGTCTCTAATGCATAACCCCAAAACGATAGTGGTAAATTGGTAAGAGACATCATAGATGGCACTATATCCAATAAAGTACGGTTATGACGTTCGGACACACCATTATGCTGTGGTGTTCCAGGTGGCGTGAGTAGTGAAACTATTTCACTTTGTTTTAACTGAAGGCCAAACTCGTAACTCAAATATTTTACCTCTGCGATCATATCGTAGAAACTTTTATTTTCTTGTTACGATGATTCTCCACTTCACTCTGAAATTCTTTGAACTTTTCAAATGTTTCAGACTTGTGTTTCATCAAGTAGATATACCTATATCTGCTCAAATCATCTGTGAAGGTCAGAAAATAATGATACCTGTTACGAGCCTCAATATTCATCGGGCCACATACATCTGTATGTATGATTTCCAACAAATCTGTTGCTCTCTCCATAGTTCCGGAGAACGGCGTTTTAGTCATCTTGCCCATGAGGCACGGTTCGCAAGCATCAAGTGATTCATAATCAAGTGATTCCAAAATCCCATCAGTATGGAGTTTCTTCATGCGCTTTACACCAATATGACCTAAACGGCAGTGCCACAAATAAGTTGCACTATCATTATTAACTTTGCATCTTTTAGCTTCAATATTATGAATATGTGTATCACTACGATCGAGATCCAACAAACCATTTTCGTTGGTGTGTATGACCATAGAAGGTTTTTATTCATGTAAACAGAACAACAATTGTTCTCTAACTTAAATGAATAACTGTATTGCAATAAACATGATCAAATCATATTCATGCTCAACACAAACACCAAATAACACTTATTTAGTTTCAACACTAATCCCGAAAGAATAGGGAGTGTGCGATGATGATCATATCAATCTTGGAACTACTTCCAACACACATCGTCACCTCGCCTTTTACTAGTCTCTGTTTATTCTGCTACTCCCGTTTTCGAGTTACTACTCTTTAGCAACTGAACCAGTATCAAATACTGAGGGGTTGCTATAAACACTAGTAAGTACACATCAATAACATGTATATCCAATATACCTTTGTTCACTTTGCCATCTTTCTTATCCACCAAATACTTGGGGTAGTTCCGCTTCCAGTGACCAGTCCCTTTGCAGTAGAAGCACTTAGTCTCAGGCTTAGGTACAGACTTGGGCTTCTTCACTTGAGTAGCAACTTGCTTGCCGTTCTTTTGAAGTTCCCCTTCTTCCCTTTGCCCTTTTCTTGAAACTAGTGGTCTTGTCAACCATCAACACTTGAAGTGGTCTCGTCAACCATCAGCACTTGATGTTTTTCTTGATTTCTACCTTCGTCGATTTTAGCATCACGAAGAGCTCGGGAATTACTTTCATCATCCCTTGCATACTATAGTTCATCACGAAGTTCTACTAACTTGGTGATGTTGACTAGAGAATTCTGTCAATCACTATTTTATCTGGAAGATTAACTCCCACTTGATTCAAGCGATTGTAGTACCCAGACAATCTGAGCACACGCTCACTAGTTGAGCGATTCTCCTCCATCTTTTAGCTATAGAACTTGTTGGAGACTTCATATCTCTCAACTCGGGTATTTGCTTGAAATATTAACTTCAACTCCTGGAACATCTTATATGGTCCATGACGTTCAAAACGTCTTTGAAGTCCCGATTCTAAGCCGTTAAGCATGGTGTACTAAACTATCAAGTAGTCATCATATTGAGCTAGCCAAACGTTTATAACGTCTGCATCTGCTCCTGCAATAGGTCTGTCACCTAGCGGTGCATCAAGGACATAATTTTTCTGTGCAGCAATGAGGATAATCCTCAGATCACGGATCCAATCCGCATCTTTGCTACTAACATCTTTCAACATAATTTTCTCTAGGAACATATCAAAATAATCATAGGGAAGCAACAACGCGAGCTATTGATCTACAACATAATTTGCAAAATACTATCAGGACTAAGTTCATGATAAATTCAAGTTCAATTAATCATATTACTTAAGAACTCCCACTTAGATAGACATCCCTCTAATCCTCTAAGTGATCACGTGATCCATATCAACTAAACCATGTCCGATCATCACGTGAGATGGAGTAGTTTCAATGGTGAACATCACTATGTTGATCATATCTACTATATGATTCACGCTCGACCTTTCGGTCTCTGTGTTCCGAGGCCATATCTGTTATATGCTAGGCTCGTCAAGTTTAACCTGAGTATTCCGCGTGTGCAACTGTTTTGCACCCGTTGTATTTGAACGTAGAGCCTATCACACCCGATCATCACGTGGTGTCTCAGCACGAAGAACTTTTGCAACGGTGCATACTCAGGGAGAACACTTATACTTTGATAATTTAGTGAAGGATCATCTTATAATGCTACCGTCAAACAAAGCAAGATAAGATGCATAAAGGATTAACATCACATGCAATCAATATAAGTGATATGATATGGCCATCATCATCTTGTGCTTGTGATCTCCATCTCCGAAGCACCGTGCTTGTGATCTCCATCTCCGAAGCACCGTCATGATCACCATCGTCACCGGCGCGACACCTTGATCTCCATCGTAGCATCGTTGTCGTCTCGCCAACTTATTGCTTTTACGACTATCGCTACCACTTAGTGATAAAGTAAAACTATTACATGGCGATTGCATCTCATACAATAAAGCGACAACCATATGGCTCCTGCCAGTTGCCGATAACTCGGTTACAAAACATGATCATCTCATACAACACATTATATCACATCATGTCTTGACCATATCACATCACAACATGCCCTGCAAAAACAAGTTAGACGTCCTCTACTTTATTGTTGCATATTTTACGTGGCTGCTACGGGCTTAGCAAGAACCGTTCTTACCTACGCATCAAAACCACAACGATAGTTTGTCAAGTTGGTGCTATTTTAACCTTCGCAAGGACCGGGCGTAGCCACACTCGGTTCAACTAAAGTGAGAGAGACAGACACCCGCCAGTCACCTTTAAGCAACGAGTGCTCCGAACGGTGAAACCAGTCTCGCGTAAGCGTACGCGTAATGTCGGTCCGGGCCGCTTCATCTCACAATACCGCGGAACCAAAGTATGACATGCTGGTAAGCAGTATGACTTATATCGCCCACAACTCACTTGTGTTCTACTCGTGCATAGCATCAACGCATAAAACCAGGCTCGGATGCCACTGTTAGGGAACGTAGTAATTTCAAAAAAAATCCTACGCACACGCAAGATCATGGTGATGCATAGCAACGAGAGGGGAGAGTGTTGTCTACGTACCCTCGTAGACCGACAGCGGAAGCGTTATCACAACGCGGTTGATGCAGTCATACGTCTTCACGATCCGACCGATCAAGTACCGAACGTACGGCACCTCCGAGTTCTACACACGTTCAGCTCGATGACGTCCCTCGAACTCCGATCCAGCCGAGTGTTGAGGGAGAGTTTCGTCAGCATGATGGTGTGGTGACGATGATGATGTTCCACCGACGCAGGGCTTCGCCTAAGCTCCGCAACGGTATTATCGAGGTGTAATATGATGGAGGGGGGCACCGCACACGGCTAAGAGATCTCAAGGATCAATTGTTGTGTCTCTGGGGTGCCCCCTGCCCCCGTATATAAAGGAGCAAGGGAGGAGGAGGCCGGCCCTAAGAGGGGGCGCACCAAGTGTGGAGTCCTACTAGGACTCCCTAGTCCTAGTAGGATTCCACCTCCCATATGGAATTGGAAAAGAGGAAGGGAAAAAGAGAAGGAAGGAAGGGGGCGCCCCCCTTCCCTAGTCCAATTCGGACCAGACCAAGGGAAGGGGTGCGGCCACCCTTGAGGCCCTTTTCCTTCTTTCCCGTATGGCCCAATAAGGCCCAATACGTATTCCCGTAACTCTCCGGTACTCCAAAAAATATCCGAATCACTCGGAACCTTTCCGAAGTCCGAATATAGTCGTCCAATATATCGATCTTTACGTCTCGACCATTTCGAGACTCCTCGTCATGTCCCAGATCTCATTCGGGACTCCGAACTCCTTCGGTACATCAACATACATAAACTCATAATAAAACTGTTATCGTAACTTTAAGCGTGCGGACCCACGGGTTCGAGAACTATGTAGACATGACCGAGACACGTCTTCGGTCAATAACCAATAGCGGGACCTCGATGCCCATATTGGCTCCCACATATTCTACGAAGATCTTTATCGGTCAGACCGCATAACAACATACATTGTTCCCTTTGTCATCGGTATGTTACTTGCCCGAGATTTGATCGTCGGTATCTCGATACCTAGTTCAATCTCGTTACCGGCAAGTCTCTTTACTCGTTCCGTAACACATCATCCCGCAACTAACTCATTAGTCACAATGCTTGCAAGGCTTATAGTGATGTGCATTACCGAGTGGGCCCAGAGATACCTCTCCGAAAATCGGAGTGACAAATCCTAATCTCGAAATACGCCAACCCAACAAGTTCCTTTGGAGACACCTGTAGAGCACCTTTATAATCACCCATTTACGTTGTGACGTTTGGTAGCACACAAAGTGTTCCTCCGGTAAACGGGAGTTGCATAATCTCATAGTCAGAGGAACATGTATAACTCATGAAGAAAGCAATAGCAACATACTAAACGATCGGGTGCTAAGCTAACGGAATGGGTCAAGTCAATCACGTCATTCTCCTAATGAGGTGATCTCGTTAATCAAATGACAACTTATGTCTATGGCTAGGAAACATAACCATCTTTGATTAACGAGCTAGTCAAGTAGAGGCATACTAGTGACACTCTGTTTGTCTATGTATTCACACATGTATTATGTTTCCGGTTAATACAATTCTAGCATGAATAATAAACATTTATCATGATATAAGGAAATAAACAATAACTTTATTATTGCCTCTAGGGCATATTTCCTTCAAATAGAACCCGAAAATTAAGCATGCTAAGGCTGGAGTAGTGAGAGGATGGGTGACCGTCCGGGAAGTTAGGTGATTTGGAATGATGAGGGGTGATTAGAGATTAGAAGATAAATTGAGCAGTGATGAGGGGTGGTGATTAGAGATTAGAGGTTAAAATAATTCAGAAATTTGAAAATAAAAAAATTTTAAAAAAAATCGCAAATTTTTTTTTTCAAAAAAAAATCATAAAATTTCCTTTAGTCCCAGTTGGTAACACCAACCGGGACTAAAGGTGGAGCTCCACGTGGCCGCGGCCTTTAGTCCCGGTTCGTGTAAGAACCGGGACTAAAGGTGGAGCTCCACGTGCCGCGGCCTTTAGTCCCGGTTCGTGTAAGAACCGGAACTAAAGGTGGAGCTCCACGTGGCCGCGGCCTTTAGTCCCGGTTCGTGTAAGAACCGGGACTAAAGGCCCTTACCAACCGGGACAAAAGCCCCCTTTTCTACTAGTGATTCCTAAAATTACTTTTTGTTTAATTGTCTCAGAAGAATTGCATACCAAATTTACTAACAATTCAGAGTTTGGGAGTCGAAGTTATTCCATTCTTTTTTACCTACCAAAATCACATATACTTTGAGCAAATAGAATTGGAGGGGACATGGAGGGGTGGAGGGCCAAAGGGTTGTGGAAGGGGACATGTAGTTTTACCGCATACGGCGAGCGCGTCAGACAAGGGAGGATGCATGCACGCGCCTGCCCGGAAACACATTTTAGCTTAGCCTTTCGTGTGCCCATGACTCATGTATGGTACGACTTTCGTTTCGCATAATCAGAGCCTTACTGTTATCCGCGCTCCTCCGGGTACCACATACGCAAGCATGGAATCTCCTTCCTCTCTTCTTCGTTGCGACTTTCCCTCCCCTTTTCATCATGTTTTTTGGGTAATTTCTTGTCAACAATGTTCCGACATTGAGGAGGGAAGGTTCGTACTAATAATTAATAGCACATTTCAATTCACTAAAAGGTTGTTGGATGATATGCTGTTTATTTACATGCGGTGGGAGTTAGAAAATTGATTTGTCGTTATAAAGGTGGCCCCAATGCCATTCACCGTAGCAGGTTCACGCTGGTCATTCTGTGTTATGTTTGTATTCTGTCCTAGCGCCGAATCCTTATGATTTAGGTAGAATATATTTCATTTCCGTGTTCATTTACCAGCCTTCCACTCGGCCCACATAGATCGCATTGGTGAGTGGCGACCCTCCATCTCATATCATCCATGGTGGTAGAGGTCTCCTTGAATGATATCATCCCCAGGAAAATCCCTTGAATGTTATCAATTCCATCAGGTCTCATATTCTCGTTGGTGGAAAATACGTTCTTACGCGAATCATCTTTGTTGATCACAGCACGCTTTAGACCCCGCAAAAAAAAAGACACGTCAGAACCTTCACTTTCAATCTCCTCAAGCTGCAACAAGGAGTCTTTTGCGCGGATCAGGGAAGATCCCCGCTAGGTTTTGGACATAATGGTGTGTGCTGAAATATAATTTTCCTTTTTCGCAGCATAGCCAAATCTGGTCGCACCACGCATGCATTGGACTCCGTGTTAGCTGGCTGTAATGAACCAAGGAGTTAAAAGTCAACACGCTGAGAAATGATAAGTCATAGCGACTGAATTACTAAGCCACACGTTTTAATCACAGTGGCGCAGAGATTGTTTTAAACCGTCGGTGTGAGGACCTGTACTACATTCAGTCACGCACTCAGCCGCGAGCTAGACCCAAATTCCCGTAAAATATCTGGAAATTGGGTAGACGTCTAGTGCTTTGTTTTACACCACAACTTAGTCAACGTCCCACATATTCGCTCGGTCGGCGATCAAATCTTTCTCTTCTTCTTGTATCCTTATCACTAGGCAATGCTTTTATTTCCCCATCGCTTTCATGATCTTTAACGTCCAGATTTTCCACGGGGCGGCCTACGTGTTGCCAGATAGGCCTCGCTAGCGGCCATGACGAGGCGGCGAGCCTGGAATCTGCTTCTCCGGGTAAAATTAAATTATCGTCTCTGATCATGTGATCAAATTAAGAGGCTCCACTTGTCACGGCGTATCATCGGTCAGATCCTCGCGACGATCGAATTGCTCTGTCCTGACGTGAGCTAGCTACACATGGTTACATGCGCGATATAGTAATATTACGCTGTTGAGTCTTTTTTTTTTTTTGCGGGGAGATTACGCTGTTGAGTCAGCAGGAGATTATACTGAACTATTGGTCCATGTCAGAGAAAATGATAGACGATTATTTGAATGAAGGAGGTGGACATTGTGAGACTGATCGGTTCACAGCAACGCAACCAACTCCAAACAAACTGGGCATACTAAAATTAATGGAGGCCTGCTTCGGTAGACCCCCCTCCACAAACCGTATAAGGGCGGTATAGTCATTTCATCAAACCGTATACTCATGCGCTTATGTGACACATACGAGACATCATACCCACTTTTTATTAAATTTCAAAAAATAATGCATGCACCTTGTATCAAACTCAAGACCTCTTGGTCTAAGGAAGACCACATTAACCAACTAGAACAACCTAATGTTTGGCTGTTTTTACTTCTTTTTTCATTTTCTTCTACTTCAGTTCGCGGCTGGGCCGGCCCATTGTTGAATCGGTGCTGTTATTACTATTTCTTTTTCATTTTTTCTATTTGTCTTTTTTCATTTTTGTTTATTTTTTATTTTCTAAAAATTCTCACATTTATTTTTTTTAATTTTAAAAATCGCTTTTTAAAATTTTGTTCATAAAGTACAGATATTCGCATTTCAAGAGAATTTTACAGATATGTCAAAAAATTGTTTGTTTAAATAGAAAATGCTCACATCAATATGATTAAATTTCTGAACATCTATTAAATAGAAAAATTGTTCGTTTAAACAAAAATGTTTGTTTATTGTTCGTTTAAATAGGAATATGCTCACATAAAAGAATCGGACACTTTTAAAATTTCTGAGCATCTATTAAATAGAAAAAGGAAAATGAAACTAAATCATTCAACGACCGGTTTCTTGTTCTTTTTTGTTTCTTTTCATTCTTGTTGTTTTTCGTTTTTCGTTCTTCATTCTTTTTCTTTCAAAAAATGCCCACATCAATAAAATTGACTCAATTTTTTTTCCACACACTAGTATCACCATGTCAAGCATCCATGATAAGTTTCATTGAATTCTGACCTTTTATACATTTTCTAGGGTTTTCCTAGTGAAAAAAACCCTAAAACACTAGCCGAACGTGACACAACGAGCGTTCGGTGTCCAAATTTCTTCAAAATTTTTATGGAGGCCTGCCATAAGCATGCTCACATGCTGGCAAAAATTGGTGTTATTTCATGCATGGCAAGAAGCACACCATGTTCAAAGGTGGTGGTTTGAGTAGGCTGGTAGGGCAAGTCTGGTTGAACTTTTATTTCACACCAATAAAATGAAACCAATTTTCTTCAAAACACTAACATCACCATGCAAAGCATCCATGATAAATTTCATTGAGTTTTGACTTTTTATGCATTTACTAAGGTTTTCCCGTGAAAAAAATCCTAAAATACTAACCGAACGTGACACAATGTGTGTTAGGTGTCCGAATTCCTTCAAATTTTGCATGAAGGCCAACCATGAGCATGGCCACATACTGACAAGTTTTGGTGTCATTTCGTGCATGGCAAGAAGCATATCATGTTCAAAGGTGATGGTTCGGGTAGGCTGGTTGGATGCACTTTTTCACATCAATAAAATGGACTCGAATTTGTTCCACACACTAGTATCACCATGCCAAGCCTCCAAGATGAATTTCAAAGAACACTCATTAAGAAAGAGGAGGGAGTTTAATTACAACTTGATTATTGAACTTCAGATAATTTTTAAAATAAATAATTAGGAATTCAAGAAAGTTCACAAATTTTTTTAAAAAGTTCACTGGATTTGAAGAAAGCTCTTTGATCAGAAAAAGTAAAACAAGACTTCATCAATTTTCGGAAAAGTTCACAAATTAGAAAAAAAAAATATCGATTTTGAAAAAAAGTTCATTGATTTTTAAAATCAAATTCATCATTTTTATAAAAAGTTCAATATTTTTTAAAAAAATCACTGATTTGAGAAATAGTTCAGGAATTTGGGAAAAAAACTTCACCATTTTTGGAGAAAAAAGTTCACCCACTTTGAAGAAAAATTCACGAATTTAAATATCTTTACGCATTTAAGAAAGAAAAGGGAAACAAATAAAGAAAAGGAAAAATAAAGAGGAAAAGAAAACCAAACAGGATATAGTGCGCTTTTCCTGTGTTCTATTTTTAGTCAAAACAATATATCTACCACAAGCTGTTCGGTTGCCCAGTTGGTTATTGCGCTTGTGCTAATTACTACTGGAGTGTGGTTCGAATCCTCTGTGGCACATACTTATTTTTGCTGTTTTAGAAAATAAAAAAACATGATGCATGGGCCGGTCCATCGCGGGAGGATGTGCGCGTTCATTCATGGACTAAAAAAAATGTTTAGCGTATATGTACGGCGAAGAATTTATAAATATGACTATCATGCCCCTTTCTATGAAGAGGTATGGGCTAATCTGAGCTGTCCTTGTGTTTAGAGGGGGTCTACCGAAGCAGAAGTGAAATGAGGGAATATTATTCAGCAGAGTTATATGACAAGGATCAACGGCGTCAACCGAAAAGGAGCCTGCTGCTGCTGCGGCTGCTTATCAGCTGATCCGGAGCTGCCGGTGAGGTGATTCCATCAGCGGCGGCCGTTTTGGACGATGAATCAGCTGGTTCAGAGCACGACGTGGCCATCTCTCCTACAACGGGTAGTACTATATAAAGCGATGAGATCAGTACTGGTGTTGCTGTTTACGTATGAAAAAGACAGAAATGGATGGATAGATCGAGACATGGCAGATGCTAGATGGATAGAGAGATTGGCCGTGTGTATCCTGCTTATCCGATCAGGTCTGACACGATCCTAATCCTTCTGCAGTTCCTAGCGCCGGTACTACTACATACGGCGACATATTTTAAGTTGTGGAATCCGGAATGATTTAGCGTGGAGAAAAGTTTGCGACTTTCTATGGTCATATGAACTAGAGTAGCTACGGGGCTGTTTGGTTCTCAGCCTAAGGTTGCCACACCTAACCTTAGTCATGCCACAACATTTTAGGCATGTGTTTGGTTTATTGCCATATTTGTGGCTTGCCACACTTTTGTAGTTATATGGCCCATAAATCATAGGCTCAATTTTTTTGCCAAATCTTGCCACACTTGTGATGGCTATTTTGTTAGCCACACTTTTTGTGGCAGCCACACTTTGCCTAAGGTTAATTGGCAAAGTTAGTCATGAACCAAACAGGCCCTATATCAACACAATTCCATGACCAGTCTTTGCTGATGGTATGCTCCCTCAAACACCACCAATATCTTCTGTTCCGTCTTGAAAAAGAAAAGAAAAAGAAAAAGAAAAAGACTTCAGTTCGGTCTGCCTGGCAGGAGCACAATCTGAACTCCACGTTGGCTGACAGAACACATCCACGTGGTTTGGATAAGTATCTCTGTTGTGCAATACACACTGGTATTGTATTGCTTCTTATTCTTAGCATTATAAATGAGCGCCTCCCAAGTACTAGTATCTCACGAGGCAAGAACCCAGCAAATCATCAAGTATTGATGTCAAAATAGCGCAAGGAATAGTAACCGTACTCTTTTCTTTTCTTTTAGAACCCAACACATTTTGTTTATTTTTTTAGACAATCTCGTGAAGCTTTATTAAATTGTCACAATGTTTACAAAAATGAAATTACAGGACTGACCTAACCATACATGGCGGATAACCCCTATGATAATGCATGCTTTGCTAAATTGTGAGCTTCGGTATTCAAGTTCATAAACTCATGAATAAATAAAATTACATACAAGAAAAGAGTGGATTTTCTACTCTCAGCTGCACTACACCTGAGTTGTTCAAAAACTGAAAAAGATCACCTCTAGCAACATCCAAAAAATCTAGAATCTTGCGACATCATTCTCTATGAAATGTTTGAGGTTGTTGCAAAGTTTCATCAAAAAATAACAACAAAAAAATGCTGGTCAAACAGTGCGCAAAACTTTGAGCATCAATTTTTTGTTTGTGAGAGAGCTCTTGCGATGTTACTTTTGGATGTAATTTTGCAAGAACCTCAAACGTTTGATAGAGTTCGTTGTCGCAGAGTTTCATTGTGAAAAACTTGCCGGCTCGTCGGTGTTGTGCGTGTGGCCGCTGCCTCCGCCCCTGTTCGCCGGCGTCGCCATGCGCCGATGCCCTGTCGTTGTCGACTGAACTGGTTGAAGAATGCCCGACACGCGGCGTAACGATCGTGTCTTGTTGCTTCCCGGTGGGTGCTGGGCCTATTCTTTGGGTATTGGGCCTCCTGTTGTAGCGGGCCACGGGATGAAATTTAGTATTTACCGCCTTGCCCTGGCCCAAGTCCCTTCCCCCGACCCGATCTCAAAAAAAAAAAGATTAATGCTCGCGCTGGCCATAATAAAAAGGAAAACCTCCCTGCCGCCTGCCGACGCGCTGGTTCCTCCTGCCGACTCGAGGCGGCGGCTGCTCTGCTCCTGCGGAACGCTCGCCTCGCCGCGGCAGTCGGGTCGCCGGCGCGGTCTCCACCTCAGGTGAGCACTTCCCCGTGCCTGTATTCGCCGTTCCTCACAGGATCCCGACGACGCCGGGTCTGTAGAGTTCAGTTTAACAGTGGAATTGCCGTAGCGACGTGGACTAATAGTGTCTTGGTGGGTTTGATCTGTTGGATCGTGTGTAATTTTAAATGGTAAACTGCTATTATTAGTTGATTGAGTTCTAATTTTAAGTCTGTCCTGCTTGTACCGTTTCTATTGCAGCTAAGAGTGGTACCCCTCGTGTTTGCCGCCGTGATCGTTTTAACAAAATGCATGATTTTCTCTCAGGTTCTATGGATGGCAACTTCACTTATTAAGGCTCAATATGTGCCGCTATACTGATTGGGCAAGCAGGTCTGGTCTCTGCATATGTAGCCTCCTCCTTTTAAATTAATGAAAATAAATATCACATTCCTTTTGAGAAATAAATATCACATTTGGTACCATGGCAATTATAGTTTCAGTCTTGTTACAGCTGTTTCTCTTGGCCTGAGCAGCGACTCTGTAAGTCTGTATTGGCACCGGATGATCCGGTTGCTCCAGCAGAACTGGAGCAAGCTGATGCAAATTTTACTTGTTAACGTCGTATTGAATGTGGTTCAGTGATTTTAAATAAACACACAAACAAATGGAGAATCTTCACTGATAGTGCATGATATTTGCTCCTGAAAACAAGTATATCATTATCCTTACCTTCATCTGAACCACTTTTGGCATTGTCTTTCTGAGAAAAAACTTACCACATTATAGTTTCCCCCTTCGTTCACGTATTCCCTTTTTCATATGTGTTCCATAAAATGATGCAAAACTCAACCACAATCATCTTGATACATCATAGCCTAGAGAGAATAACTCTACCATAGTCCCCAAGGCTAGCTGATTTCATATAACCTGTTTGGTCCACACTTTTTAGGTTACTTGTTGCAAATCTTACTATGGGAGTCAGCCCTTTTTAGTTTCTTCAATTAACTATGTGGAAGTGGAAGGTTTAACCAGTCCTACTACTTGGGGCTTTCATGTTAGTACACGAAAACTGCCCCCCACCCCCACCCTCCGCGCCCAAAAAAAACACGAAAACTGGGTATTCATATTTATTGAACGCTTGGGTTTAGGAACTTCTCGTAACTACATATTCCAAGACCTTACTTCAGTTAGGAAACCATGCAACTATTGAGTGTATGCATTAAGTATGAATCTTTGGACCATATACCCTGTGCATTACAAGTTTTTATCACCTTAATGTTGCTTGGAGTATGACTATATGAAAAGAGGAAAGGAGGAGTGTCTCTTTAGTTGCTCCTACTCTTTGTTCGACCATAAAGTACAGTTGTTGTTAGCCTATTATATTCATTTATACTGATTTTCCAGGGAAAACTAGAGGAAGCTGAGAAGCTCTTCACGGCAGCACTGCATGAAGCTAAAGAAGGATTTGGACTGAGAAATCCACATTCTGCATCGCCTCTGAACAACTTGGTAAGTGTTATGAAATAAGGATTTTAAATAACATATATGCTTCTTTCTAATGAATGGAGCTGCTGTGCTCATTTAAGTCCACAAGCTAGCTTATTAGATTGCCGCGGTGAGAGCACCACATGGGTGTCCATTTGCTAATCCACGACTTGGGTATTCCAACCAAGGATACTCGTTCGCAATACCGCGTTGTATTCATGCATAACTATTATGTTTTATGTCATCATCTCATGGTCATGAAAATAGGTTGAAAGTGCTAGTTATCGACTAGAGGGGGTAGAATAGGCGATTTTTAAGAAAGTCTTCAAAACATGGAAGTTTCGAAGACAAACAATGAAAATGAACCTAATAACATGCAGCGGAAGGTAGACTACACTAGGCAAGCCATAGTCAAGTATTCAATGAAGTGAAAGCGCGAAGACTAATAGCAGCTAAGTAGTAATGATCAGGAAGGAAGATAGTATGAAGCCAAACAACAATAGAAGTCACACAGTGAAGTCAAACAGGTAGCACAGGCAGACAATGACTTCACGAAGACAAACTGTAAGTAAAGAGAGAGAGAAGATAGAACCGGTCTCTTGGAGAGGACAAGGATTTGTTGGACCAGTTCCAGTTGCCGTGACAACTGTACGTCTGGTTAGGGAGGCTGAGATTCAACTCAGAAGACCACGTCTTCACCTTATTCCCCTTGAGCTAAGGACACCCAGTCCTCGCCCAATCACTCTGGTAAGTCTTCAAGGTAGACTTCCAAACCTTCACAGACTTCGTTCACCGGCGATCCACAATAACTCTTGGATGCTCAGAACGCGATGCCTAACCGGCCGGAGGATTCAGAGTCCTCAAGTGTAACAAGTCTTCAGGTCACGCGGACAGAAAGACTTCAGTGATGCCTAACACTCTTTGGCTTAGGGTGTTTTGGGCTTTGTCCTCGCAAGGATTTCTCTCTCTCAAAAGCTTCGGAGGTGGGTTGCTCTCAAACGACAAAAGCCGTGCACTAACTCTGAGCAGCCACCAATTTATGGTGTAGGGGTGGGCTATTTATAGCCACTAGGCAACCCGACCTGATTTGTCCGAAATGACCCTGGGTCACTAAGGAACTGACACGTGTTCCAACAGTCAGATTTCAAACACACGCGGCAGCTTGACTTGGGCTACAAGTAAAGCTGACTCATCCATCTCTGGATAAGATTTGCTCTCATTGTCTTCGCTCGAAGACATAGGATTTGGTTGAGCATCACTTCACTCACTCTGACTTTGTTCACTTGGACCCCATTTAACAGTACGGTGGTTCCTATGACTCAACAAAGAAGAAAAAGAAACTACGAAACAACAATGTCTTCGCGCTCCAAAGTCTTCATGTGATGTCTTCTCATGTCATAGTCTTCAATGTGAATATCTTCACATACCACCATTGTCTTCAATGTCTTCACACATTTTTAGGGGTCATCTCCGGTAGGTAAACCGAATCAATGAGGGACTACTACCTGTGTTATCCTGCAATTCTCACAAACACATTAGTCCCTCAACCAGGTTTGTCGTCAATACTCCAAAACCAACTAGGGGTGGCACTAGATGCACTTACAATCTCCCCCTTTTTGGTGATTGACGACAAACTGGTTGAAGTTTTCAACGGGGTTAAAAGTATGTGAAATTGTAAAGGATTAAGATAATTGTCTTCATAAGTAGCAAAAGGCTCCCCCTGAAGATGTGCATATAAGTATTTTGCTTCTGGAATGCAAATGCACATGGCAGGTTGTACTTGTGGAGATGCTCTTCAACTTATGAAGACAATTCGTCATGCATGAAAAGATATAACAAAGATAATGACATGCATAATGAAAAATGGACGTCTGCAATATGACTTCGTGCGGGATTTATCAACGCATATGCGGAATTTATCATCGCATCACAGAGTAGCAGAAAAAGTAGCAGACGACCATCAAGTTTAGGTGTTACAACTCAAAGAACCAAATGTATCAAAAGCGAGAGTTGTAAACACTTGGCAAAAGTATAGCAACCATCCATAAGGACCAGCTTGAAGACTATCAACTCATATGCTTCTCCCACTTTTGTCAGTAAGGACCAAAAAGGTTTGAAGACATAGAGCATCTACTCGTTCTCATGAGGAGTAGGTGGTGAAGCAGCAGGATCGTCGTTGAGGTTTGGTGGTGCAGAAGAACTTGGTGTAGTGTCGATACGCGCCGAAGTTGGAGGTGGGGAAGTAGCATCATCTTGGTCATCAATGACTCTGGCATCAACAGTTGCAGCTGAGGAAGAATAGTCAGAGTCTTCAAGTGAGGGAGTCTGACGCAAGACAGCATTCCTGGGAGGAGTGGAATCAAACTTGAATCTTTCGGTGAAGCCATCGTCTTGAAGATCAGCTTCAGCACTAAGCAATGTCAAACTCTTCCAAGACCTCCGACAGGTTTCGTGAGTGACAAATGCATTCTTGGTGGCAAGGTTGCGAATGCGATTGACATCCACCAAGAGGCTTTTCATCTGACGCTTCAGCCAGTCGTGATGCTTATCCTGTTTTTGATGCAGGGCAACGAGAAGCTCTCGGTCGTTGAGAACACGAGAAAGCTTCCGAGGCCTTTGAGCAATTGTGCTTTCAGTGGCTTCAGTTTGGGCACGATGAGGCTGTGTGAAGCTTTGGTGATCAGCATTGTGAAGATAAATTGGCTCCTTGGCAGGCTCTGGGTAGATGGCTTCGACAAACATATCAACCTCTGGCAAGAATATCAGATGGTTGCGCGCAGACGGCTGATTGTTGACGGCAGAGTGAAGCTTGATAAGGCGCATAACCCATGGAGCATAGAATTTCAATCCAAAAAGATCAGAGCCAGATGCAGCCAATTGCCTGATGAAGAAGTCTTGAGCATTGAAACTGATGCCATTGAAGATAGAGAAGACCAATGTCTTCATTGCTCCTTCAAGCTTCGCTGCAGGTGAATGTCCCTTGATGGGCCATAGAGTTCGCCTTATGATATGATAGATCGTGCGTGGCAGATACTCTAGGTCTTCAACAAAGAATTCCCGTGGATATTCAGCGTCGCGTGGCAGTGGCTTCATCATGCTCAGCATTTGGCTCATGTTGGGCTCAGGCTTCTAAAAATGCTCTCCAAAGCATTGCGGTGAAGCTGACAACCAGGCTCATATAGTTCACTTGGAGTGGGCAGGCTTGTGAGCTCAATAATATCCTAAGCTTTGGCTTCATGGTGTATATTTCCTGTCATCCACTCAAGGATCCAAGTCTTCGGATCCCTGTTGTAGCTGCGAATGTGGAGTGTAGCATAGAATTGTAGCAGAAGCTCTTCATTCCAGTGCTCTTTATCAGACACAAATTGCAGCAGACCAGCATCTCAGAAACAGTCAAGGGCTTCTTCTAAGCAGGGCAGTCCAGCAATAGCTTCACAGTCTAGACGCATATGGGGAAAGATGCGCCCTTGATCATAAAGAACACATGAATAGTAACTGCGCTGCTGATAGCTCCAGAACCGATCAGATGAAATTCTTGGCTTCGAGTAGGGATTCTTGGCACTATCAAAGAAGGTGTTGTGTGCAATGAAGCCATTTGCATTGAAGGATCCTGGTGAAGTTGCAGTACCTGGAAACCTCGGCAACCTTGGCTTAGGATTCTGGACCTGAGCCTTGTGCTCTACATGATAGTCAAATTGTGGACCGGCAGCAGGTGGAGGAACCACAATGGGCCATCTGACAGTAACCAGTTGACCACGATCAAATGCTTGCTCAATGGTGTGTGGCCTTGGAGGCGATACAGGAGCAATGGCATTGGCATTAACTTCAGGCTGCCGATTTGCATCAGGTGCAGCATTGGCTTCAGCGTTGGTTCCAGATTTGTATGAATCCAAGAATAGGTACAAGTGAGGGATCTAACTACGTGTGAAGCATAATTGAATATACTAGGCATAATATGAGATGCAGAACATGATAGATCCAAATTTGTAGAGGCAGAAACCACTTTTGGTAAGGAAAGATGAATCCATCAGATCAAAAAGACAGTAAAAAGAGAGTTTTAATTACCACACGATGAACTGCTAGACGGAGTAGAAGAGGAGGCCGAGCAGTTCGACCTTCCGTGCCCTAACTTGGCGATGGAGGACACCTACGGCGGCGGCGGAGAAGACGAGGTCCGTGGCCGGCGTGAGGACGGCGTCGGTGAGGTCGCGGCAGCTAAGCGCTTCATCGCCGGCGCCGTCTGAGGGACATGTGGAGAGGTGGAGAGGTTGAGGAAAGATTTTGACCGCGATGAGTTGAGCATTTATAGGGAGAGGGACAGCACAACGCAATTACGCAGGTGCCCCTGACGGTTCACATCTGAGGGACATGTGGCGAACATGCAACACATTGGAAGTTGTTCCATGTTCCCACGCACGCCTGAACTGTCGGGTGGTCGTTCCGGCTTCTCCGGGTTTCAGGCAATAAGGACTGAGCATTTAAAATAGATTTAATGTTTGTCTCTGTATCTTCTGCTGACAAGGACGCAGAGAAGACATTCTACAGTTTCAACAGAATGCATATGATTTGGATAGATAGAGTTTGAGGTAGAAGCATAGAGAGGTTAGGGTCCGATCACATTCACTTAGTCCAAAATATTCAAACGAGAAGACATAGCTATAAGTGAATGCTGTAGAGGACAGAACACAAGTATATGTATATATCTGAGTAAAACTAAATCAACAAGGTGAAGATCATCAGGAAGACAAATCAATGTTGAAGATAAATCAAATGCGAAGACTTAGCAAATGTAACGCCAGGAGAAAAACACTTCAAACAAGAATTTGGTGGTGGCGTTACCCACCGTATAGGAAGTATTAGACCCAGACATGGCGCACAATTATCGTGGCGCTCCGAAGTCAAATTCCGCATTAATGTATTCACACTTAGAGTGTAAGTCTTCATTGATTGAATATATACGTTACTTCGTGTGTTGCACATCTAAGTCATCAACATGCATAAGTGTTAGGATATGTGCCTAATCACAGGACATTCGAGGATTCCAAGATATTTAGCTCACACCGTAACTTGCAAAACCTTTTCTCATCCAAGGGCTTTGTGAAGATATCTGCCAATTGCTCTTCAGTGTTGACATGAATGATATGAATATCTTCCTTCATAACATGATCTCTGAGAAAGTGATGA
The DNA here is from genome assembly GCF_018294505.1 of Triticum aestivum. NCBI lineage: Eukaryota > Viridiplantae > Streptophyta > Magnoliopsida > Poales > Poaceae > Triticum > Triticum aestivum. The sequence goes on from NC_057814.1 coordinate 537,507,197, forward strand.
CGAATTTCAATGTGCTTTGTCTTCGAGTGCTGAACTGGGTTGTTGGCAATCTTGATGGCGCTTTCATTGTCGCAGTAGAGTGGTACTTGCTTCAGATGGATGCCATAGTCCTTGAGTGTTTGCTTCGTCCATAGAAGCTGAGCGCAGCAAGATCCAGCAGCAATGTATTCAGATTCAGCAGTGGAGAGAGATACACAGTTCTGCTTCTTTGAAGACCAACAGACAAGTGATCGTCCCAGAAAGTGACATGTGCCTGATGTAGACTTGCGATCCACCTTGTCACCAGCATAATCAGCATCCGAGAATCCAACTGGATCAAACTCTGAGCCCTTTGGATACTATAATCCTAGTGTTGGGGTGTAAGCCAAATATCGAAGAATTCGCTTCACAGCTAAGTGATGCGATTCCTTTGGTGCCGCTTGGAATCGGGCACACATGCAAACACTAAGCATGATATCTGGCCTAGATGCACATAAATAAAGTAAAGAACCAATCATGGAGCGGTATACCTTTTGATTGAACTCTTTACCATTGGCGTGAGGACCCAGATGACTTTTGGTTGGCATTGGCGTCGTGTAACCTATGCAGTCTTGCATTCCGAACTTCTTCAGGCAGTCTTTGAGGTATTTTTCTTGAGATATGAAGATGTCGTTGCTCTGCTGACGAATTTGAAGACCAAGGAAGAACTTTAGGTGACCCATCATGGACATTTGATATTGCTCTTGCATCATGTGTCCAAACTCATCACTGTATTTCTGGTTAGTGCAGCCGAAGATAATGTCATTGATACGTCTCCAACGTATCTATAATTTTTGATTGTTCCATGCTATATTATATTCTGTTTTGGACATTATTGGGCTTTATTATACACTTTTATATTATTTTTGGGACTAACCTATTAACCGGAGGCCCAGCCCAGAATTGCTGTTTTTTGGCTATTTCAGAGTTTCGCAGAAAAAGAATATAAAACGGAGTCCAAACGGAATGAAACCTTCGGGAACGTGATTTTCGGAACGAACATGATCCAGAGGACTTGGACCCTACGTCAAGACATCAACCAGGAAGCCACGAGGTAGGGGGCGCGCCTACCCCCTGGGCGCCCCCTCCACCCTCGTGGGCCCCCTGTTGCTCCACCGACGTACTCCTTCCTCCTATATATACCTACGTACCCCCAAACTACCAGATACGGAGCCAAAAACCTAATTCCACCGCCGCAACCTTCTGTACCCGTGAGATCCCATCTTGGGGCCTGTTCCGGAGCTCCGCTGGAGGGGGCATCGATCACGGAGGGCTTCTACATCAACACCATAGCCTCTCCGATTATGTGTGAGTAGTTTACCTCAGACCTTCGGGTCCATAGTTATTAGCCAGATGGCTTCTTCTCTCTTTTTGGATCTCAATACAATGCTCTCCCCCTCTCTTGTGGAGATCTATTCGATGTAATCTTCTTTTGCGGTGTGTTTGTTGAGACCGATGAATTGTGGGTTTATGATCAAGATTATCTATGAACAATATTTGAATCTTCTCTGAATTCTTTTATGTATGATTGGTTATCTTTGCAAGTCTCTTCGAATTATCAGTTTGGTTTGGCCTACTAGATTGGTTTTTCTTGCAATGGGAGAAGTGCTTAGCTTTGGGTTCAATCTTGCGGTGTGTCCTTTCCCAGTGACAGAAGGGGCAGCAAGGCACGTATTATATTGTTGCCATCGAGGATAACAAGATGGTTTTTTATCATATTGCATGAATTTTTCCCTCTACGTCATGTCATCTTGCTTAAGGCGTTACTCTGTTTTCTTGAACTTAATACTCTAGATGCATGCTGGATAGCGGTCGATGAGTGGAGTAATAGTAGTAGATGCAGGCAGGAGTCGGTCTACTTGTCTCGGACGAGATGCCTATATACATGATCATACCTAGATATTCTCATAACTATGCTCAATTCTGTCAATTGCTCAACAGTAATTTGTTCACCCACCGTAAAATACTTATGCTTTTGAGAGAAGCCACTAGTGAAACCTATGGCCCCCGGGTCTATTTTCCATCATATTAATCTTTCAACAACAAGCTATTTCCATTGCCTTTTATTCTGCTTTCTTTACTTTGCATCTTTATCACAAAAATACCAAAAATATTATCTTATCATATCTATCAGATCTCACTCTCGTAAGTGACCGTGTAGGGATTGACAACCCCTTATCGCGTTGGTTGCGATGATTTATTTGTTTGTGTAGGTGCGAGGGACTCGCGCGTGGCCTCCTACTGGATTGATACCTTGGTTCTCAAAAACTGAGGGAAATACTTACGCTACTTTGCTGCATCACCCTTTCCTCTTCAAGGGAAAACCAACGCAGTGCTCAAGAGGTAGCAGTCATCCACATATATTTGGCACACAAACAGTTCACCATCATATGTCTTCGTGAAGAGTGTGGGATCCAGGGAACCAGGTTTAAAGCCTTTGCTCTTCAGGAAGTCTTTGAGTGTGTCATACCAAGCGCGAGGGGCTTGTTTGAGGCCATACAATGCCTTGTTGAGCTTGTATACCATATCAGGATGTTTTGGATCTTCAAAGCCAGGTGGTTGTGCAACATACACTTCTTCTTCAATCTTGCCATTGAGAAACGCACTCTTCACATCCATTTGATACAGAAGGATGTTGTGATGATTTCCGTAGGCTAGCAGTATGCGAATGGCTTCAAGCCTAGCCACAGGAGCAAATGTTTCATCGAAGTCAATCCCTTCAACTTGAGTGTATCCTTGAGCAACGAGACGAGCCTTGTTTCTGACGACTTGAGCATGCTCATCTTGTTTGTTGCGATATATCCATTTGGTGCCTATTATGTTGTGTTTGTGAGGGTCAGGATGCTTGACTAGTTCCCACACATTGTTCAGCTTGAACTGTTGAAGCTCTTCTTGCATAGCTTGAACCCATTCAGGTTCCATGAAGGCTTCAGCAACTTTCTTGGGTTCTGATATTGAGACAAATGCAAAGTGCCCACAGAAATTTGCTAGTTGCGTTGCTCTTGAACGAGTGAGTGGACCTGGTGCATTGATGCTATCAATTATCTGCTCAATTTGTACTTCATTTGCAACACGAGGATGAACTGGACGAAGACTTTGCTCTTGCTGATCATTGTCATCATTTGGAGGATTGTCTTCAGGCTGAGCATTGGCTTCAGGTTGATTAGGTGCAGAAATGATGAGTTCCTCTTCAGCCTGTGCCTCACAAGGTATGATCTCTCCAGTTCCCATTAGCTTGATGGATTCACTAGGTGGATCTTCATCTAGCACATTTGGCAGGTGCTCTCTTTGCGAGCCGTTAGTCTCATCGAACCGCACATCTACAGTTTCAACCACTTTATAGTGAAAGAGGTTGAAGACTCTGTAGGTGTGTGAATCCTTTCCGTAACCAAGCATAAAACCTTCATGTGCTTTCGGTGCAAATTTTGAAGTGTGATGTGGATCCTTGATCCAGCACCTAGCACCAAATACTCTGAAGTAACTGACATTTGGCTTCTTACCAGTAAGGAGTTCATAGGATGTCTTCTTCAGAAGCTTATGAAGATAAACACGGTTGAGGACCTGGCATGCAGTATCAATGGCTTCGGGCCAGAACTTTCTTGGAGTCTTGTATTCATCAAGCATTGTCCGAGCCATCTCAATGAGTGTTCTGTTTTTGCGCTCCATGATGCCATTCTGCTGAGGTGTGTACGGAGCTGAGAACTCATGAGTGATACCCAATGTATCAAGGTAAAGGTCGATGTCGGTGTTCTTGAACTCTGTGCCGTTGTCACTTCTGATATGCTTGATCTTGATGCCATAGTTGTTCATGGCACGGTTGGCGAGGCGTCTGAAGACATCCTGCACTTCAGTCTTGTAGAGGATTATATGCACCCATGTATATCTTGAATAATCATCAACAATGACGAAGCCATAGAGACAAGCAGTAGTAGTGAGAGTAGAGTAGTGAGTAGGGCCAAATAAGTCCATGTGTAGCAGCTCGAAGGGTTGAGATGTCATCATGATTGTCTTCGAGGGATGCTTGGCCCTAGTCATCTTTCCAGCTTCACAGGCACCGCACAGATGATCTTTCTTGAACTTGACGCCCTCGATGCCTATCACGTGCTTCTTCTTTGCGAGAGTGTGCAAGTTCCTCATGCCAGCATGCCCTAGCCTCCGATGCCAGAGCCAACACTCTGAAGCTTTTGCTAGAAGACATACGGCAAGCTGTGGTCCTGCTGAGAAATCTACCATGTACAAATGATCTTTTCGATACCCTTCAAAGACTAGAGACTTGTCAGATTCCATTAGTACAAGGCAACGATATTTTTCAAATATCAGAATCATGTTCAAGTCACAAAGCATTGAGACAGACATTAAGTTGAAACCAAGGGATTCAACAAGCATCACTTTATCCATGTGCCGATCCTTTGAGATTGCAACTCTACCTAGACCCAATACCTTGCTTTTACCAGTGTCCGCAAATGTGATGTGACTCTTGTCAGATGGACGTAAGGTTGAGTCCATGAGAAGACTTCGATCACCAGTCATATGATTAGTGCATCCGCTGTCCATAATCCATTCTGAAGACTTTGGTGTCATACCCTACAGTACAGTTAGGGGGATAGGCTTCACCAAGAGTATTGTGAAGCATAAACATTTGACGGACAAGAGGATTATCAAAGCTCAGATCAAGGTTAGGACTGATAGGATGATTGGCAAGCGATTCAGGAACAAAATACATAGTAAGACCATTTGGGCATTTTATCTTGCGCCCTACAAGATGTCTTAGGTCCCCAGCAATAGCATCGGACGCCTTTGATTTCCGGCTGGAGACCTTTCCCTGCAAAAGGAAGTTAATTCTTCTTAACCACCCACATCTTCAGGGGTGGCTTAGAAGCAATGAGTCTAAGTGCAGCATGTGAGAACTTCGGCTTTGAAGCCCTAGCAAATAGCCTTGCAGGAGATGAGTGATACTCATATGAATAAACAGAATAGTTCTTAGTCTTACGAACATAGCGGTTTGATGATACGCGCTCATATTCATAAGTTTGAGTATGATTTCCCTGCAAACATTGGCGTTAGGGTGACTCAGGTGAGTCATGTGTCTGTATGAAGCCTTCGGGCCATATGAAGCCTTTGCTCTGGGGTTTGTCTTCTTCCCTTGTGGTGTCATGATGACATTCACAGGAAGATTCTCCAGACACCTTTTGGGCACCCAGATCTTCTTCATAGGTGGCCCATTCCTGCAGTTAGTACCAATATACCTGGCAAACACTTCACCATTCTGATTCTTAAACAGTTTATAGTTTGCATCCAAGGAATCATAATTGATAATTGGGTTAGCACAAGTGAAGCCAGATAAGGTGGATGGATCCACTGAAGGTCCCTTTGCAGCAACCCATGTGGTTTTGGGGTACTTCTCAGGCTTCCAGTAAGAACCATCAACATTCATTTTCCTCTCGAACCCAACACCCTCTTTTCTAGGGTTTCGGTTCAGAATCTGCCTTTTGAGGACATTGCACAGTGTTTGATGCCCTTTGAGACTTTTGTACATCCCTGTCTGAAGCAATGTCTTCAACCTAGCATTTTCATCAGCAATAGTAGTGGCATCCTCAGCAGAGGGATTAGTTACCACATCAACAGTTGAAGATATTGCACCAGTAGTAGCAGTAGAACATTCAGCAACAGAAGTAGCGTTATCACGCTCAAGGCATTTTAGACATGGTGGTTCAAATCCTTCCTGAGCAGAACTATTCTATTGAGCGCGAAGTGACTCATTCTCCTCTTGAAGATCTTCCTGAGCCGCTCTCAATTTCTCAAGTTCTTGCTTCCTTTGAAGATAATCGTAGGAAAGCTTTTCATGAGTTGTTGAGAGCGTTTCATGACAACTTTCAAGTTCCTCGTACTTAACATGAAGATTTTTTATGTCTTCAATTAAGGACTGAGATCGGGTCATTTCTGCGTCCAACAGGTCATCGCTTTTGTCTAAAAGTTTTTGAATATGTTCCATAGCTTTCTGTTGTTCAGTTCCAATTTTAGCAAGTGTTTTGTAGCTGGGTTTGGATTCACAATCAGAGTCATCTTCACTTGATGTTTGAAAGTAAGCATCACGTGAGTTTACCTTGGCACCACGTGCCATGAAGCAGTAGGTGGGAGCGGAGTCGTCCTTGTCATTAGCATCAGCGTTGGTGGCGGAGCCATTGTCTTCAGTGTTGAAGATGGACTTCGCAACGTAAGGTGTAGCTAGAGCCAGACTAGCAACGCCAGAGTCAGACTCCTCCTTAGACTCTACCTCCGCCTCCTCAGAAGAAGACTCCTCCTCTGAATCCATCTCCTTGCCAACAAAAGCACGAGCCTTGCCAGATGAGCTCTTCTTGTGTGATGAAGACTTCGATGAAGATTTGGAAGAAGACTTTGAGGATTTCTTCTTCTTCTTCTTGTCATCAGAATCATATTCCTTGCTCTTTTTCTTCTTCTTGTTTTCATTGTCCCATTGTGGACACTCAGAGATGTAGTGACCAGGTTTCTTGCACTTGTGGCATGTTCTCTTCTTGTGGTCATGAGTAGAAGCTTCATCATTTCTTGAGCTGGATCGTGAAGACTTTCTGAAGCCTTTCTTCTTTGTGAACTTCTGGAACTTCTTCACAAGCATAGCAATCCTTTCCAATGTCTTCAGGATCTCCAGAACTGAAGTCGGATTCTTCTTCAGAAGAGGAAACAACCTTTGCCTTCAAAGCGTGAGTTCGGCCATAGTTGGGACCATAGATATCTCTTTTCTCAGATAGCTGAAACTCATGTGTGTTGAGCCTCTCAAGTATGTCAGACGGATCGAGTGTCGAAGTCAACGCGTTCTTGAATCATCAGGGCTAGGGTGTCAAATGAGCTGTCAAGTGATCTCAGGAGTGTCTTAACGATTTAATGCTTGATGATCTCAGTGGCGCCGAGAGCATGAAGCTCATTTGTGATGCCAATGAGGCGATCAAACGTGAGCTGGACATTCTCATTGTCATTTCTCTTGAAGCGGTTGAACACGTTGCGAAGGACACTGATCCTTTGATCTCTCTGGGTTGAGACGCCTTCGTTGACCTTAGAGAGCCAGTCCCAGACTAGCTTCGACGTTTCCAGAGCACTCACACGGCCATACTGTCCTTTAGTCAGATGACCACAGATGATGTTTTTGGCAGTAGAATCCAGTTGAACGAACTTCTTGACATCAGTAGGGGTGACACCTTCACCAGTCTTGGGAACGCCGTTCTTGACGACATACCATAGATCGACATCAATGGCTTCAAGATGCATGCGCATCTTATTCTTCCAGTAGGGGTAATCAGTGCCATCGAAGACAGGGCACGCAGCGGAGACTTTGATTATCCCTGCAGTCGACATAGCTAAAACTCCAGGTGGTTAAACCGAATCACACAGAACAAGGGAGTACCTTGCTCTGATACCAATTGAAAGTGCTAGTTATCGACTAGAGGGGGGTGAATAGGCGATTTTTATGAAAGTCTTCAAAACAAGGAAGTGTCAAAGACAAACAATGAAAATGAACCTAATAACATGCAGCGGAAGGTAGACTACACTAGGCAAGCCATAGTCAAGTATTCAATGAAGTGAAAGCACGAAGACTAATAGCAGCTAAGTAGTAATGATCAGGAAGGAAGATAGTATGAAGCCAAACAACAATAGAAGTCACACAGTGAAGTCAAACAGGTAGCACAGGCAGGCAATGACTTCACGAAGACAAACTATAAGTAAAGAGAGAGAGAGAAGATAGAACCGGTCTCTTGGAGAGGACAAGGATTTGTTGGACCAGTTCCAGTTGCCGTGACAACTGTACGTCTGGTTAGGGAGGCTGAGATTCAACTCAGAAGACCACGTCTTCACCTTATTCCCCTTGAGCTAAGGACACCCAATCCTCGCCCAATCACTCTGGTAAGTCTTCAAGGTAGACTTTCAAACCTTCACAGACTTCGTTCACCGGCGATCCACAATGACTCTTGGATGCTCAGAACGCGACGCCTAACCGGCTGGAGGATTCACAGTCCTCAAGTGTAACAAGTCTTCAGGTCACACGGACAGAAAGACTTCAGTGATGCCTAACACTCTTTGGCTCAGGGTGTTTTGGGCTTTGTCCTCGCAAGGATTTCTCTCTCTCAAAAGCTTCGGAGGTGGGTTGCTCTCAAACGACAAAAGCCGTGCACTAACTCTGAGCAGCCACCAATTTATGGTGTAGGGGTGGGCTATTTATAGCCACTAGGCAACCCGACCTGATTTGTCCGAAATGACCCTGGGTCACTAAGGAACTGACACGTGTTCCAACAGTTAGATTTCAAACACACGCGGCAGCTTTACTTGGGCTACAAGTAAAGCTGACTCATCCATCTCTGGATAAGATTTGCTCTCATTGTCTTCGCTCGAAGACATAGGATTTGGTTGAGCATCACTTCACTCACTCTGACTTTGTTCACTTGGACCCCATTTAACAGTACGGTGGTTCCTATGACTCAACAAAGAAGAAAAAGAAACTACGAAACAACAATGTCTTCGCGCTCCAAAGTCTTCATGTGATGTCTTCTCATGTCATAGTCTTCAATGTGAATATCTTCACATACCACCATTGTCTTCAATGTCTTCACACATTTTTAGGGGTCATCTCCGGTAGGTAAACCGAATCAATGAGGGACTACTACCTGTGTTATCCTGCAATTCTCACAAACACATTAGTCCCTCAACCAGGTTTGTCGTCAATACTCCAAAACCAACTAGGGGTGGCACTAGATGCACTTACAATCTCCCCCTTTTTGGTGATTGACGACAAACTGGTTGAAGTTTGCAACAGGGTTAAAAGTATGTGAAATTGTAAAGGATTAAGATAATTGTCTTCATAAGTAGCAAAAGGCTCCCCCTGAAGATGTGCATATAAGTATTTTGCTTCTGGAATACAAATGCACATGGCAGGTTGTACTTGTGGAGATGCTCTTCAACTTATGAAGACAATTCGTCATGCATGAAAAGATATAACAAAGATAATGACATGCATAATGAAAAATGGACGTCTGCAATATGACTTCGTGCGGGATTTATCAACGCATATGCGGAATTTATCATCGCATCACAGAGTAGCAGAAAAAGTAGCAGACGACCATCAAGTTTAGGTGTTACAACTCAAAGAACCAAATGTATCAAAAGCGAGAGTTGTAAACACTTGGCAAAAGTATAGCAACCATCCATAAGGACCAGCTTGAAGACTATCAACTCATATGCTTCTCCCACTTTTGTCAGTAAGGACCAAAAAGGTTTGAAGACATAGAGCATCTACTCGTTCTCATGAGGAGTAGGTGGTGAAGCAGCAGGATCGTCGTTGAGGTTTGGTGGTGCAGAAGAACTTGGTGTAGTGTCGATACGCGCCGAAGTTGGAGGTGGGGAAGTAGCATCATCTTGGTCATCAATGACTCTGGCATCAACAGTTGCAGCTGAGGAAGAATAGTCAGAGTCTTCAAGTGAGGGAGTCTGACGCAAGACAGCATTCCTGGGAGGAGTGGAATCAAACTTGAATCTTTCGGTGAAGCCATCGTCTTGAAGATCAGCTTCAGCACTAAGCAATGTCAAACTCTTCCAAGACCTCCGACAGGTTTCGTGAGTGACAAATGCATTCTTGGTAGCAAGGTTGCGAATGCGATTGACATCCACCAAGAGGCTTTTCATCTCACGCATCAGCCAGTCGTGATGCTTATCCTGTTTTTGATGCAGGGCAACGAGAAGCTCTCGGTCGTTGAGAACACGAGAACGCTTCCGAGGCCTTTGAGCAATTGTGCTTTCAGTGGCTTCAGTTTGGGCACGATGAGGTGTGCGTGTATTGCCAGCCAAAGGATAAACACGAGTGGTAGCCAGAACTCCTTCAATGGGCTGTGTGAAGCTTTGGTGATCAGCATTGTGAAGATAAATTGGCTCCTTGGCAGGCTCTGGGTAGATGGCTTCGACAAACATATCAACCTCTGGCAAGAATATCAGATGGTTACGCGCAGACGGCTGATAGTTGACGGCAGAGTGAAGCTTGATAAGGCGCATAACCCATGGAGCATAGAATTTCAATCCAAAAAGATCAGAGCCAGATGCAGCCAATTGCCTGATGAAGAAGTCTTGAGCATTGCAACTGATGCCATTGAAGATAGAGAAGACCAATGTCTTCATTGCTCCTTCAAGCTTCGCTGCAGGTGAATGTCCCTTGATGGGCCATAGAGTTCGCCTTATGATATGATAGATCGTGCGTGGCAGATACTCTAGGTCTTCAACAAAGAATTCCCGTGGATATTCAGCGTCGCGTGGCAGTGGCTTCATTATGCTCAGCATTTGGCTCATGTTGGGCTCAGGCTTCTAAAAATGCTCTCCAAAGCATTGCGGTGAAGCTGACAACCAGGCTCATATAGTTCACTTGGAGTGGGCAGGCTTGTGAGCTCAATAATATCCTAAGCTTTGGCTTCATGGTGTATATTTCCTGTCATCCACTCAAGGATCCAAGTCTTCGGATCCCTGTTGTAGCTGCGAATGTGGAGTGTAGCATAGAATTGTAGCAGAAGCTCTTCATTCCAGTGCTCTTTATCAGACACAAATTGCAGCAGACCAGCATCTCAGAAACAGTCAAGGGCTTCTTCTAAGCAGGGCAGTCCAGCAATAGCTTCACAGTCTAGACGCATATGGGGAAAGATGCGCCCTTGATCATAAAGAACACATGAATAGTAACTGCGCTGCTGATAGCTCCAGAACCGATCAGATGAAATTCTTGGCTTCGAGTAGGGATTCTTGGCACTATCAAAGAAGGTGTTGTGTGCAATGAAGCCATTTGCATTGAAGGATCCTGGTGAAGTTGCAGTACCTGGAAACCTCGGCAACCTTGGCTTAGGATTCTGGACCTGAGCCTTGTGCTCTACATGATAGTCAAATTGTGGACCGGCAGCAGGTGGAGGAACCACAATGGGCCATCTGACAGTAACCAGTTGACCACGATCAAATGCTTGCTCAATGGTGTGTGGCCTTGGAGGCGATACAGGAGCAATGGCATTGGCATTAACTTCAGGCTGCCGATTTGCATCAGGTGCAGCATTGGCTTCAGCGTAGGTTCCAGATTTGTACGAATCCAAGAATAGGTACAAGTGAGGAATCTAACTACGTGTGAAGCATAATTGAATATACTAGGCATAATATGAGATGCAGAACATGATAGATCCAAATTTGTGGAGGCAGAAACCACTTTTGGTAAGGAAAGATGAATCCATCAGATCAAAAAGACAGTAAAAAGAGAGTTTTAATTACCACACGATGAACTGCTAGACGGAGTAGAAAAGGAGGCCGAGCAGTTCGATCTTCTGTGCCCTAACTTGGCGATGGAGGACACCTACGGCGGTGGCGGAGAAGACGAGGTCCGCGGCCGGCGTGAGGACGGCGTCGGTGATCTCAGTGTCGCCGAGAGCATGAAGCTCATTTGTGATGCCAATGAGGCGATCAAACGTGAGCTGGACATTCTCATTGTCATTTCTCTTGAAGCGGTTGAACACGTTGCGAAGGACACTGATCCTTTGATCTCTCTGGGTTGAGACGCCTTCGTTGACCTTAGAGAGCCAGTCCTAGACTAGCTTCGACGTTTCCAGAGCACTCACACGGCCATACTGTCCTTTAGTCAGATGACCACAGATGATGTTTTTGGCAGTAGAATCCAGTTGAATGAACTTCTTGACATCAGTAGGGGTGACACCTTCACCAGTCTTGGGAACGCCGTTCTTGACGACATACCATAGATCGACATCAATGGCTTCAAGATGCATGCGCATCTTATTCTTCCAGTAGGGGTAATCAGTGTCATCGAAGACAGGGCACGCAGCGGAGACTTTGATTATCCCTGCAGTCGACATAGCTAAAACTCTAGGTGGTTAAACCGAATCACACAGAACAAGGGAGTACCTTGCTCTGATACCAATTGAAAGTGTTAGTTATCGACTAGAGGGGGGTGAATAGGCGATTTTTATGAAAGTCTTCAAAACATGGAAGTTTCAAAGACAAACAATGAAAATGAACCTAATAACATGCAGCGGAAGGTAGACTACACTAGGCAAGCCATAGTCAAGTATTCAATGAAGTGAAAGCACGAAGACTAATTGCAGCTAAGTAGTAATGATCAGGAAGGAAGATAGTATGAAGCCAAACAACAATAGAAGTCACACAGTGAAGTCAAACAGGTAGCACAGGCAGGCAATGACTTCACGAAGACAAACTGTAAGTAAAGAGAGAGAGAGAAGATAGAACCGGTCTCTTGGAGAGGACAAGGATTTGTTGGACCTGTTCCAGTTGCCGTGACAACTGTACGTCTGGTTAGGGAGGCTGAGATTCAACTCAGAAGACCACGTCTTTACCTTATTCCCCTTGAGCTAAGGACACCCAATCCTCGCCCAATCACTCTGGTAAGTCTTCAAGGTAGACTTTCAAACCTTCACAGACTTCGTTCACCGGCGATCCACAATGACTCTTGGATGCTCAGAATGCGACGCCTAACCGGCTGGAGGATTCACAGTCCTCAAGTGTAACAAGTCTTCAGGTCACACGGACAGAAAGACTTCAGTGATGCCTAACACTCTTTGGCTCAGGGTGTTTTGGGCTTTGTCCTCGCAAGGATTTCTCTCTCTCAAAAGCTTCGGAGGTGGGTTGCTCTCAAACGACAAAAGTCGTGCACTAACTCTGAGCAGCCACCAATTTATGGTGTAGGGGTGGGCTATTTATAGCCACTAGGCAACCCGACCTGATTTGTCCGAAATGACCCTGGGTCACTAAGGAACTGACACGTGTTCCAACAGTCAGATTTCAAACACACGCGGCAGCTTTACTTGGGCTACAAGTAAAGCTGACTCATCCATCTCTGGATAAGATTTGCTCTCATTGTCTTCGCTCGAAGACATAGGATTTGGTTGAGCATCACTTCAGTCACTCTGACTTTGTTCACTTGGACCCCATTTAACAATACGGTGGTTCCTATGACTCAACAAAGAAGAAAAAGAAACTACGAAACAACAATGTCTTCGCGCTCCAAAGTCTTCATGTGATGTCTTCTCATGTCATAGTCTTCAATGTGAATATCTTCACATACCACCATTGTCTTCAATGTCTTCACACATTTTTAGGGGTCATCTCCGGTAGGTAAACCGAATCAATGAGGGACTACTACCTGTGTTATCCTGCAATTCTCACAAACACATTAGTCCCTCAACTAGGTTTGTCGTCAATACTCCAAAACCAACTAGGGGTGGCACTAGATGCACTTACAATAGGTATCTTCGGTTTGATTTGGGTGAAAGGACGGATACTTAATATCGTCCTCCTATGGTCCATGTTGACTACAAATGGTCCGTAGAAGGAGTCCACGAGAGGCAATGTTAGTACATAGTGCAATAGGGAGACACATGTTAATGTTTAACATAAGCAAGCTAATATTTGAAAATGACAGCCACTTACAACTGGGGACTTGAATATGTTATATTTGGGAAAAAGCAGGACCACGACATTATCAATCTACGACGTGGTGCAGTTTCATTGTTGCATCCACGAGCACTTGAAGGCATATGCTTGCGCTTGAAACTGCACGTCAGAAAGATGTAGGCATCCAAGATATTTGGTGTCTGTGTGTCTCTCAAATTCAATGCGGACAAGACTATGGACTACGAGATTGAAGCAGTCGACATGAACTCGTCCAATAATCTGGATGGTTTGTTGGATCATTCGGAAGCTAATCTCAATCACGTATGGTCTAAGCTCCGTGCGTGATCGAGATTAGCCTCAGGATGATCCAGCAAACCATTCGGGTTGTAGAACGAGTTCATGTCGACTGCTTCAATTTCGAATTCCATGGGCTTGATTGTGCTGAAGTTGAGAGACATACAACACCAAATATCTGAGATTCATGTACCTTTTTGACTTGTAACTTCAAGATCAAGCACAAGCATTGAGGCGCTTTTGGATGCAACAAGCAATCCGCACCACGGTGCTAATTGATATTGTTGTGGTCTCACCTTCTCCTAGAAACAACATATTCAACTCTACAGTTATAAGTGGTCCTATTTTCAAATATTAGTTTGCTTATGTTAGCCATTAACATTAGTAGTGTCTCTATCGCCGTATGTACCACCATTGTCTCCCGTCGACTCCTCCTATGGTTTATCTGTATTCAACATAGACTGAAGCAGGACGATCTTGATAAATCTGTCCTTTGACCCAAATGAAACAAAAGAGCATTTCATGGCCATGAGATGACGAAGGACAAAATAACAGTGACACGGAAATTCAATGAGGTGTTTAGAATGAGGATCCCTAGTTGGAATACCCAAGTCGTGGATTGGCTAATGAACAACCATTTAAACCTCGCCTACAAATGCAATTAAGCATTCCATCCTCTTCCTGTGTTGAACTAAATGCGTTAGCATGTTTGTCGGGGATATACCCCGCGGTATGACCCGGCCGGACTTGGCGACTCACCAGAGACCCGACTGGAGCTTGGCGACTCACTGGCGATCCGCCCGGATATGGCGGTTTACATGTAACCCGCCTGGACATTGTGACTCACTGGAGACCCGATGGGCGGATCAGACGGACGACAAGGCCCAAGGCCCAGCAGGCCAGCTTATACTCTGGTGGGCCGGTTTAAGAGGAAAGGCGTGAAGAATATTACCTTACAAGGAGTTAAAGACCTGAACTTGTATCTGGTTTGTATTAGAAGGTAGACTAGTCCTAAATCCTAATAGGACTCCACATGTAACCCGCCCCTCTAATTTATATAAGGAGGGGCAGGGCTCCCCAAAGAGGGACAAGCAACAAGCAAGAAATAATCTCTAGGGCTAGACACAAAGAGCCGGCTTACCGGCGACTCCCTCATGACCATAATGAGACCTAACCACAAACAGCATGTAGGGTTATTACCAGATGAGTTTCCCGAGGCCCGAAGCTGTCTAAATCCTTGTCTTATGTTGCGTCTCTTGATTCCGCCCAACCCCTCTCAAGCTACCACATAGATGCGTTGGCCTCACGACTAAGTCCTCACACTAAGGACATCTGTCGTGACAAGTCCACGACAGTTGGCGCCCACTGTGGGGCCTGCGCACGGTGGTGTTGAGTTCTTGGAGGGATCTCTCCAAGGATCGAGAAGTTTGCAATTTTCTTGATGAAAAAAAAACCCAGCTCAAAAGGATCTACATCTTCCTGAAAGTTCGTCAGGTCAATTCCGATCTAATTTGGTACCAGGCTCGAGAAGAAAATTCCAAGGCGTTATAGGCGCTGCCATGGGCGTTGCTGTCCGATCTAATTTGCTCAGCTGTCCTCAGCCGTCGGTTGATCTACTTTTTCCATCAAAGGATCTCGCCGACCCGTGATAACAATTGCCGCTCGACGTTTCAAGTTATCCATGCCGACAGGTCCCACCATTGGAATCACCCATTTGCGACCTACTTGGTGGTCCCTGCAGATGAAAAAGATGACGTACGGCCGAGGCCAGCAGGAGCCGGGTAGCACATCAGGTCAGGACGGCTGACGCAGATTTCCACTCCGTCGCGTCAACAAAGTGATTTGCCAAAACACCATCACGCGAACGAGGGGACTTCGAACTTGCAGAGTCACGGACGGATCCACGCCTGCACCCAATACTCTTCCCGAGACCTTGTTCAGACCGGATTTAAACTCGCTTCGTGGGGAGCAAAGGAAAAAGCTGCGGTCCAGGAGTAGTGCGCCACTACAAGACAAATCAGCGATGCCAATTCATTATTAATAAACAATTCAACCATGGAGTACTAGTACTTGCTACCATGACCCCACGTGAAGGATCAATCAAAGGAAAATTGAGGCATGTATGTACCCTCATATTCTTGATAGGATTAGTATTACTAATTGGACTTGGGCTCCACGATCGGGCATCTGCGCCGCGACTGCCGGCTTCGGCCCTGACGTCTCCGCCGCAGTACTTCTGAGCCTGCCTGCGCAAAAGCCACCTCCGTCCCGGTCTCTGGCCTGCGCGTCTCCGTCCTGGCCTCCGGCTCATGCGCCTCCGTGCCTCGTCGATTGCGCTCTTCCGCCTCGTGGCCGCGCCCGCACGACTCCAAGCGGGAATCACCAAGTTTCGCGCGACGCACGCCCTCTGTTCCGGATTGCTCTGCGCTGAGTCGCCTCAACGGTCTACTGCAAGCCGCATCCTCCATCTCAACCGGTTGCCTCCCGCGCACTCGCCGTCTCCGGCGCGCCGGCCGGTTCTTGCGGCCTCCGTCGCTGTGCCTTGAGCCGCTAGCTGTCTCTGCCACCTCCACAAATCGCCCCCGCGTAACCCGGTCAATGCTGCTGCCAGTGAGCTGTCGCAGCTTCGGCTGTCTCTACCAATCAATTCTTTTGTCAAAAACAAAAGCAGCACTATGCATTATCCAGTGCTAGCGTCTGTGTTCATCCGGCAAAAAATACCAGATGTTATTTTTCCAATGTATTTTATCAGTACCTGTTAATTCATCCGACAATAGTTACTCTGGCCTGTGATATTTTTATGCAGGACGGCTATTAAAAGAAAAAGGGGGTATTATACTGTGGAGGCACGTTCGGTTGTGGCACGCAGCTTCACAGACACACGTATCGCGGTCCGGTTTACATCAACGCGCCGGCCGACTCGCCCGTCCGCACCGCCTTACAACGCCACAGACGATTCGCCCGTCCGCCCTCGCGGCCGGTTCACCCGTCCGCACCGGCTTACAACGCGGAGGACAACTTGCTCGTCCGCACCGGCTTACAACACCGGGCCGACTCATGTGTCTGCTCCCGCGGCCGACTCACCCATGAGTGGTTTCAGTTTCACCTAGTGATCATCAACTTCATGGCGGGTTATTTCCGGCCTGAACGAATCAGGTGCTATCCATCTAAAGTCTATCTTATTAGCACATACTATTTTTTGTCAAAGAACAATTACTTTGATCTGTGTATTTTCATATACAGGACAATCATTCACTACAAATGTGGTTTATACCATGGGTATGGAGCACGGGCTGACAATATTCCGCCCGGCGATAGTCCGTAACATATTACCCGATGAATGGACGCGCACAAGCCGCCGCCCGTACGGCCCGGTATACATCAACACACCGGGCCGCGCCAGTCTGCATGATCTGTTTATTGAATATGAGCAAGTCACAACTTGGGTAGCCCGGTTTTCTTTCAACAAAATGGAGGCAAATTATCATATACTATCAACCGCCGTCTGCACTGGGTGGCTCAATGGGCAGGCGCACAAGTCGCCACACCTACAGTTTGGTTAATTTCAAATCGCCAGTGGGAAGGAACCATTGGCCGAGTTGCTGGCACGGCTCATACGGGATCATTTATAACCCACCGTAATCACCTCAGCCTTCTGTGGATTCACATCGTGCTATCAACACCAATGATATACAAATTATGCCGGTTTATATCACGGTCAAATATGGAGAATCTCAAGACAACTCCTTGAGTCGTCTTAAGACTCGGGGGTTAGGATGACATGACTCAGCAAATCTTGCCAGTTTCAGCAAATTTAAAGAACCCCAGGACGATGGAGGGAAAGATAACCCGGTCCCAGAGGCTACTACTATATTGATGAAAATTTAAAGGCCGTCAGAAAAGTTTCGGCTTAAAAAGTATACGAAAATTACAAAATCCCGGCTCAATGAAGAAGTTCCGGGTCATCAGAAAGGATTCTGGTTCAAAATCTGGTTCAAGAGAAGCTCTCACATATCCGGTTCAAGAGAGGCTCTCACATATCTGGTTCAAAATCCGGTTCAAGAGAAGCTCTCACATATCCGGTTCAAGAGAAATATGTCTCTTACAAAGCTTTGAAGCTCTCAATATCCGGTTAAAAATCCGGTTCAAAAAGAATTTATCTCACGCAAAGCTCGAGTTCTCAGAAATAATTAAAGGGACCAAAGAAAGTCTGTTACAAAGCACAACTCAAACATAGGTACCCTGCTTTAATGACCATTGGGAGCTGATCGTATTCGAATTTAGCTTAACCCTTTTGGTCTGACCCTGATCGTATTCGAATCAGAGTCATTAAATATTCTCATGATCACTAGGGGGCTTCCTGTTCAAACATAGGTCGTATTCAAACCAAAGAGAACATAGCTGTCAGTACCCTCTTGATCGGCACACTGCCGAGCTCACTAGGGGGCTTCTTGATCGTATTCGAATCATAGCTCAACCCCTTTTGGGAACCGACTTTGATCGTATTCGAATCAGAGTCGTTAAAAAACTCTCAAGATCATTAGGGGGCTTCCTGTTCAAACATAGGTCGTATTCGAACCAAAGAGAACATAGCTGTCGGTACCCTCTTGATCGGCGCAACGCCAAAGCCACTGGGGGCTACATGATTGTATTCGAATCCTAGCTTAACCCCTTTGGAACGGTTTACTGATCGTATTCAAATCAGAAGCCTCAATTTTTCTTTCTTCGCTTAAGTTTTTTGAAAGCGATATTTGATTTTGTCTTGAGCCCCTTTTTGTTCATATCTGAAGCATATATGTGGCTTCGATTAACCCGGCTTGACTTTGGATGATAAGTCGCCATCATATGACAATCATAAACATTTGGAAGTCTTGATTTCTAAAGATTGGGTTATCATCCTTACTGCACAGATCACATAAACCGAAAGTGAAAATTCAATATCACAGGGTTCTTATGATCTACTTGTGTGCGGGATAAGACTACATTTGGATGGTTACCCGCCCTGGCTTTTGACGTTAAAGTCGCCAGGGCATATGTTGTTTAAGCTCTGTGCAAGATTTACAGAGCTATGACTTACGTAAATAATTGGTGTCTCAAAAGGGTTATCAATTCTTAATTTTTTCAAAGGCTATAAGCCGCTGGGTTATGAAATTCCGGCTTATAATGAATGCGCTTTAAGTCGCCATCGGCCAAGAGCCGCCGAGTATTTGAACTTCGGATCTACTTGTCAACCGATAAGATTATATTATTCAAATCTTGAATAGCCAACATGGCTGGATTTTTATTATGATTATCAATATTATGATGGAGGTCTTTAAAGTCGCTTCAGCGCAATGGCTATTATTTTATCAAGGTATATGATTTATTTTACAATGGAGGGAATAGTCCAGAGTAGCTGCAGGTTTACGACCCGGCACTTGGGGGCTATATTATTCAAGTTGAGGTTACATCAAATAGGCAAGTCCCATGTCACTGCCAGCATGCACCATGGCACTTGGGGGCTAATGCAAAGTCATTTTTTGCTCAACTTATTGAAGACCCGACTCATCACATTGTAATGAGCCGGCCCTTGGGGGCTACCAATTGCTCCTGTCAAAAATTCAAGGTACACAAGCATTAATCCATTATATTGAACGGCCCATCTTCTCAGTTGGTAGAGTACAAAGCTCTTAACCTTGTGGACATGGGTTCAAGCCCCATGGTGGAGATTATATTATATGATGTTATTATCAATAAATTATATACAAAGTCCCAGCTCAGTATTATCTTACTGAGCCGGCCCTTGGGGGCTACACATTGCTGTTCAAGTTTACATGGTTATATCTACAAAGTCCCTGCTCATTATTGCATAATGACCCGGCCCTTGGGGGCTACACTGGTTGAAGTTTTCATGAGCATAAGGCAATTACAAGTCCCAGGTTGCTGCAAGCATGACAACCCGGCACTTGGGGGCTATAGGTGATATGCATATAAGGGAGAAAAAATCTTCAAATTCTCAGTTTGGAGCAGACCAGATTAACCCGGTGTCTGCAACAATCATGACCCGGCATCATTTATTTATAACCCGACAATTTTGGCAATCATAAATCGGCAAGATCTACATCTTTAAGCCGTCTGAATATCAGTTGAATATTTCAAGACCAATATTTTTGTCAAGTCAGAGCTTTGAAGGCTGACTCAAATGGATTATTTCTTATAAGTATCTCTCTCCAAGAGCCAATGTCAGCAAATCGATTATGAAGATGGCCTATTGACCCAGATTTTTCAAAAGGAAGTATCTGGATTTTTTGCATTGACAAAATTGAAACATATATGTTGAGGAGATTTGTTATGAATTCATGGGCGTGTATCAAGAAGGAAATGACAAGGACTTAAAGATGATCAGGGGCCGGCTTACAAGAATTTTTAACCCGGAGCACAACCTGTCAAAGTTGTTCTGGTGTTTATTTTGCAGGATCAGTTTAACATGGATAAATCCAAATTAAACTAGGGGCTAATGTCGGGGATATACCCCGCGGTATGACCCGGCCGGAATTATGACCCGGCCGGACTTGGCGACTCACCAGAGACCCGACTGGAGCTTGGCGACTCACTGGCGATCCGCCCGGATATGGAGGTTTACATGTAACCCGCCTGGACATTATGACTCACTGGAGACCCGATGGGCGGATCAGACGGACGACAAGGCCCAAGGCCCAGCAGGCCAGCTTATACTCTGGTGGGCCTGTTTAAGAGGAAAGGCGTGAAGAATATTACCTTACAAGGAGTTAAAGACCCGAACTTGTATCCGGTTTGTATTAGAAGGTAGACTAGTCCTAAATCCTAATAGGACTCCACATGTAACCCGCCCCTCTAATTTATATAAGGAGGGGCAGGGCTCCCCAAAGAGGGACAAGCAACAAGCAAGAAATAATCTCTAGGGCTAGACACAAAGAGCCGGCTTACCGGTGACTCCCTCATGACCATAATGAGACCTAGCCACAAACAGCATGTAGGGTTATTACCAGATGATGTTTCCCGGGGCCCGAAGCTGTCTAAATCCTTGTCGTATGTTGCGTCTCTCGATTCCGCCCAACCCCTCTCAACCTACCACATAGATGCGCTGGCCTCGCGACTAAGTCCTCACACTAAGGACATCTGTCGTGACAATTCCACGACAATGTTAGCTGCTGAGCAATCTACAATTCTCACTGTTTGACTAGTTGTCTTGTACTGCATTACCACGTGTCGCAAGTAATTCAGAGACGTGGTTGGAAGATTACCGAGTGGCAGTGCAGATTGGCGGAGGCAATGATTATGTCGCCATGAAACATTTGCCCTTGCTGTTAGAAAGATCGACCTGGGCGTGGTTGAACCAGTTGGCTCCTGCTAGCATATACTGCTGGGAGGACCTAGCTCGTGTGTTCATCAAGACATTCGAAGGAACGTGCAAGCGTCCCACTGGGCTAACTAAATTGCAGCACTGCGTTCAGAAGCCGAAGAAACTCTGAGAAATTACATTCAGTGCTGGACCACACTTCACCATGTGGTTGAGAATGTCACCGAGCATCAGGCGGTTTGTGCTTTCAAGGCTGGTGTAAGATAAAGAGAGCTCATCTTGAAGTTTGGTCGGTCTGGAACTTTGACCATGAGCAGAATGATGGAAATAGCCACTCAGTGTGCGAATGGCGAGGAAGAGGATCGTCTCCGCAACGGCACGGGAAAACCTGGTGATCCCGACCTCGGCAGCGGCAATCCCAGCCGAAAACAAAAGCACAAAGCCGAAGGTTCTGGTCAGGCAGAAGCAACCACTTTGGTTGCGCAGGCCAAGAACAAGGGAAAGGCCAAAGCACACTGGATATCCAAGAAGAAGAAAGATCAGTCTCAACAGGACGTCCTTGATTTGCCTTGTGCCATTCACACCAAGAAAGATGAAGAGGGTAACCTGATATTGACCAAGCATACCACCCGATAGTGCATGTTTTTGATTCAGCAGTTCCGCGATGGTCGACCGAGTGAAAAGAGCCCCGACGAGGACGACGATGAAGAAAAGGCTGAGGATTACCCCAAGGTCAACGCCACTCTGGTAATTTTCGCTAACGTCGAGAGTAAAAGCCAACTGAAAGTCATCAATTGAGAGGTGAATATGGCTATTCCAGTGACTACGACGTACCTCAAGTGGTCGAAAACTCCCATCACTTTCGATCAGTCGGACCACCCAGCTTATGTGGCGGCAGGCGCTGGTGGTTGATCCAGTTGTGGGAGGCACTCGGTTGCGCAAGGTCCTCATGGATGGTGGGAGTGGTTTGAACATACTCTTCGCCGAGACATTTAAGGGGATGGGCTTTCCGATGTCCCGACTCAGCGAGAGCAACATATAGTTCCACAGAGTCATTCTAGGGAAGAAGGCGAGGTCAAGTCAACCACTTCAAATGTCAACTTCTCCTTCCGAAAGTTCTTCGAGTCACCAAAAACCACGTCCTAGGCACGATCATGCCATCCTCGGCCGAGCGGCTTATACACGTTTCATGTCCTGCCCATGTTACATATACCTTAAGCTAAAGATGCCCGGTCCTAAGGGTGTAATCATCGTCACGGGGAACAGGTAGAGATCTGAGGAGTGTCTTCAGCAAGGATCCAAGATTGCTAATGAGCAGATGGCAGTGGTGGAATTGGAAGAGTACAAGAGAAATGCAGATCCGACTGATTTGCTTCGTTCCAAGAAACCAACTTCTGAATCTGCTTTCTAGTCGGCGGGAGAGAAGAAACAAGTTCACATTCACCCGGAAGATCCTACAACCGCTCCGACTAACATCTCAACAACACTCGACAGCAAATAGGAAGCTGCGCGCATCCGGTTCCTCCATGAGAACTGGGACATCTTCGCATGGAAACCATCCGACATGCCAGGTGTACCCCGGGGACTGGCTGAGCACCGTTTGAGAGTTGATCCAAAGGCCAAACCTGTTAAGGAGCATCTCCATCGCTCGGTTGCGGAGAAGAGAAAGGCGATTGGCGAGGAGGTAGCTCGGCTCCTAGTAGCTGAGTTTATACGCGAAGTATATCACTCAGAGTGGCTCGCCAACGTCGTCATCGTTCCCAAGAAGGACAAGTCACTTCGTATGTGTATCGATTTCAAACACATCAAGCGGGCCTGCCCGAAAGATCATTTTCCGCTCTCCCGCATCGACCAAATAGTGGATTCCACTTCAGGATGCGAGCATTTGTCTTTTCTTGATGCGTACTCTGGGTACCATCAAATCCGACTGTACGGACCAAATGAAATAAAAACGGTCTTCATCACCCCTTTCGGATGTTTTTGTTATATCACCATGCCATTCGGCCTCAAAAACGCCG
This sequence comes from Triticum aestivum, assembly GCF_018294505.1. Lineage (NCBI taxonomy): Eukaryota > Viridiplantae > Streptophyta > Magnoliopsida > Poales > Poaceae > Triticum > Triticum aestivum. The sequence goes on from NC_057814.1 coordinate 537,530,288, forward strand.
GTGCTACCTTTATGCACATGATTCAGAAGTGCCTGCTAACTCAGATCAGTCGAAACGTTGAGGCCTACATGGATGATATAGTGGTCAAGTCACGCAAAGGTTCCGACCTGCTGACTGACCTCGCTGAAACCTTTGCCAATCTGAGAAAATACGACATCAAGCTGAATCCGACCAAGTGCACCTTTGGGGTCCCTGGAGGCAAGTTACTCGGTTTTCTTGTTTCTGAGCGAGGAATTGATGCTAATCCCGAGAAAATCAGCGTGATCGTTTGAGTGATGTGCCCGAAGCGCGTGCACGACGTCTAGAAGCTCACAGGTTGTCTCGCAGCATTGAGTCGGTTTATTTCTCGTCTCGGAGAAAATGCATTGCCTTTATACCGATTGATGAAGAAGTCCGATACGTTCGAATGGACCCCGAAGCAGAAGCAGCGTTTGTTGAGCTCAAAGCCCTGCTCTCCACCCAGCCGGTGTTCGCTGTCCCGAGCAGCAAAGAGCCTCTGCTTTTGTATATTGCGGCCACTGGCCAAGTCGTCGGTACAGTCCTCGCAGTGGAGCGAGAAGAAGAATGCAAGGCCTACAAAGTTCAACAACCGGTGTATTACATCTCTGAAGTCCTGACTTCGTCTAAGCAGAGATATCCGCATTATCAGAAGTTTGTCTACAGAGATATCCGCATTATCAGAAGCTTGACCACTTTTGCATTTATCCGAATGTTGCTTTCCTGTTACTTGCATGGTTAAGTCTGTTTTATAACTTAGGCGAGGGCGGGTTCGCGGCTAAGCCCCCGAGTGAGAGATATGCTCTCCACTCGAAGTGGGTTTAAACTTAGACGAAGGCTGGAGATATTCGGATAAATCCAAAAGTGGTCAAGCTTCTGATAATGCGGATATCTCTGCTTAGATGGAGTCAGGACTTCAGAGATGTAATACACCGGTCGTTGAACTTTGTAGGCCTTGCCTTCTTCTCGCTCCACTGCGAGGACTGTACTAACGACTTGGCCGGTGGCCACAATATACAAAAGCAGAGGCTCTTTGCTGCTCGGGGCAGCGAGCACCGGCTTGGTGGAGAGCAGGGCTTTGAGCTCAACAAATGTTGCTTCTGCTTCGCGGGTCCATTCGAACATACTGGACTTCTTCATCAATCGATATAAAGGCAATGCCTTTTCTCCGAGACGATAAATAAACCAACTCAACAGCTTGTGAGCTTCTGGACGTCGTGCGAGCGCTTCATTCGAACGATCACGCTGATTTTCTTGGGATTAGCATCTATTCCTTGCTCGAAAACGAGAAAACCGAGTAACTTGCCTCCAGGCACCCCAAAGGTGCACTTGGTCGGATTCAGCTTGATGTCGTATTTTCTCAGATTGCCAAAGGTTTCAGCGAGGTCAGTCAGCAGGTCGGAACCTTTGCGTGACTTGACCACTATATCATCCATGTAGGCCTCAACATTCTGACTGATCTAAGTGAGCAGGCACTTCTGAATCATGCGCATAAAGGTAGCACTGGCATTTTTTAGGCCGAATGGCATGGTGATATAACAAAAACACCCGAAAGGGTGATGAAGGCCGTTTTTTATTTCATCTGGTTCGTACAGTCGGATTTGATGGTACCCAGAGTACGCATCAAGAAAAGACAAATGCTCGCATCCCGAAGTGGAATCCACTATTTGGTCGATGTGGGGGAGCTAAAATTGATCTTTCGGGCAGGCCCGATCGATGTGTTTGAAATCGATACACAAAGTGACTTGTCCTTCTTGGGAACCATGGCGACGTTGGCGAGCCACTCGGAGTGATATACTTAGCGTATAAACTCAGCTGCCAAGAGCCGAGCAACCTCCTTCCCAATCGCCTTTCTCTTCTCCGCAGTCGAGCGACGGAGATGCTCCTTAACAGGTTTGGCCTTCGGATCAACTCTCAAATGGTGCTCAGCCAGTCCCTTGGGTACAGCTGGCATGTCGGATGGTTTCAATTCGAAGATGTCTGTAGCGACCAGACCTCAAACAGTCTGATCTCTGTGCATCAGTGTCATCCCTGGATCGGTAATGCTGACACGCACAGTACTTGAGGATTTATAACAGAGTAGCAATCACACACTTATTACATCGAATGTCTCAAAAGAGAACTTATTACAATAGATATGGCTTAAGGCCATCTAATAAGATAACAGCAGAAGGCTTGGAAGATAAAGTGAGTCCATCAACTCCAACGGCATCACTGAGTGAAAGACCACGACCTAAGGCTCCTTACTCGCCGTCTGAAAAGTCTGCAACATGATACGTTGCAGCCCGAAAACGGGTCAGCACATGGAATATGCTGGCAAGGCAACACAAAAGAGTAATGAATAGAATAAAGCTATCACTACATGCATATATGGCTGGTGGAGGCTGTATGGTTAATAAGTTTTGCGGAAAGCCAATTTTTCCCTACAACAAAGGAATAAATTTTATTTAACTATCATGGTGGTTGTTAAACATAGAGAAGGTTCACCCAACTCAATCCCAATTAAGCATCATCATTAAACCCAATCAAATTATATTAAGAGTGATGAGATCCACATGATAATTCGAGAACTAGATACTCAAGATGTCCATAACCGGGGACACGGCTAACCATGATTAGTTTGTACACTCTGCAGAGGTTTGCACACTTTTCCCCACAAGACTCGATCTCCTCCACTGGTTTTCTCGCACTACATGATGTTTGAGAAACGGATGACCGAGACACAGTCTTTCCGAAGAGGTCCCCTTAACCGATAGATAGGCCTGTACACCTACAATCCCCTACATCTGCTAGCCCATCATGGAAAGGTTTCCCACAACTTACTCAACTATGCCAGAGCCCATAATGGCATGTGGCTGCACACGGAAGTTTCTAGTATGAATAATCTCATGATCCCTTTGAGCCTGGGTGGCAGTCCATAGGAGAATCACACGGTACCCCGGGATTTCCAAAAATACAGACAACACTGGGTTCCACAGGTGCCTCAATCCACCCAGGTGTGTGTTAAAGTAGCCACCTTAAGTTAACCATTAATTAACAATACTCACATCTGTCATGAATACACTCAAACCCAAACCACGTCTACGAGCATAGCATAGCAATATAAGCAACGTAGAAGTAACTCCCTTAGGTTTGATAATAAACAGGTGAATAGGTACTACCTCATCTACTTCCCAAACCCACAATTTAATCAGATCCTAACCATGCAATTGTTTGAGGATTGATCTAATGCAATAAAACTGGGTAGTAAAGAGGTATGATCAAAGTGTTACTTGCCTTGCTGATGATCCGCGAAACCTAGAGACTCGTAGTAGCACGCTTCGCACTCCGGGTACTCTATCGCAAACAAACAAGTATACAATAAGCAATCAAGCAAAGATGCACGGGTAAAACTCAAATAAGATCTAACCAGAAAGTTCAACTTAAGAACTCCGGTTTGCAAAAAGAATCAAATCAAACGAAGCAACGAAACTCAAACTGCGAAAGAAACAAGCTTCGATTTCTAATCTGGACTAAAGTCAAATTTAAAGTGGCAAAAACTTGTTTAAGTTGATTAAACAGAAAGAGGGTTTCATGACAAAACTCTAGGCGCTTGAATCGCCTGATTCCGATAAATGAGCGAAAAGATAAACTAAAACAAAAATCGGATCAGAAATCGCGATCGAAAATAATCGCGAAAAATCTGAGAAAAAGAAAAACTGATGAACAGGCTAACGAACGAACGTTCGCTGTCTGCGGCTAAACGGTGAAAAACGTTCGTTAAACGAACGAACGAACGGGCGTTCGCTAAATAAATAAACCGGAACAAAATCCGATCTAAATAAAAAAAGGGATCTAGGGTTTCAAGAAAACGATCGGTTTTCTCGCGAAAACCGAGGCGGCGGCGGCGGCTACCTCCGGCAAGGTCCGGCGAAACGGCGGCGGCGGCGGGGCTGGCGGCGGCGCGGGTTTCGAGGCGGCTAGGGTTTCGGGTGGGGTGGCTGCGGCTTGGGCCTCCGCGGCTTATAAGGGCCGGCCAGGCTAGTGTCCAGGTCGGACACGCCCGGTTAGGTCGGTAACCTTTTCTTTAAATAATTCCGCGCATAAAAACGAATAAAAGAAATACTAAATGGACTCCAAAAATCCTGAAATAAATTTTGCCCGTCCTCTAAAAATCTACCGGACAAGGTGAACATTTATTTGGGACTCTAATACAATTTTGAAGAACGCATATTTTTTCTAATTCAAATATAATAGCGATAAAACTCCGAATAAAATTATTATTTGATTTTAATATTAAATCTCCAATATTTCTTTATTTTGAGGAAGTCATTTTATCCTCTCTCTTTTATTTTCATAAAAGAAATATTCGAAAAGAAAATAATTAAAATCAAACGATCCTCTTTTTAAAATTTGAGAAAACTCAAATATGAAAATTACGAAATCCCCAACTCTCTCCGTGGGTCCTTGAGTTGCGTAGAATTTCTAGGATCAAACCAAAATGCAATAAAATATGATATGCAAAGATGATCTAATGTATAACATTCCAAATTGAAAATTTGGGATGTTACAAACCTACCCCCCATAAGATGAATCTCGCCCTCGAGATTCGGGTTGGCTAGAAAATAGGTGAGGGTAATCCTTCCGTAGGTCTTCCTCTCGTTCCCAGGTGGCTTCATCTTCGGTGTGGTGGCTCCACTGAACCTTGCAAAAATTGATACTTTGCTACGTGTAACTCGGCTGGCAAACTCAAGAATCTTGACTGGTTTCTCCTCGTAGGTCAAATCGCTATCCAACTAAATCGCTTCCAGTGGCACTGTATCTCTCAGAGGGATATCAGCCATCTCTGCGTGGCACTTCTTCAACTGAGAAACGTGGAACACATCGTGAACTCCTGACAATCCTTCGGGCAATTCCAACTTGTAAGCAACTTCTCCCATACGTTCCAAAACTTTGTATGGTCCCACAAAATGTGGTGCTAACTTTCCCTTAACTCCAAAGCGCTTCACTCCTCGAAGTGGTGATACACGAAGATACACTCTGTCTCCAACTTCGTAAACTGTCTCCTTGCATTTAGAATCTGCATAGCTCTTCTACCTGGACTGGGCTACCTTGAGTCTATCGCGAATCAGCTTAACCTTCTCTTCAGACTCTTTAATCAAATCTGATCCAAACAACTATCGGTCTCCAACTTCATCCCACAACAACGGTGTCCTGCACCTCCTTCCGTACAATGCTTCGAAAGGGGCCATCTTCAAACTGGCTTGATAGCTGTTGTAGTAAGAGAACTCTGCGTAAGGGAAATTATCGTCCCAACTAGATCCATAGTCTAGTGCACAAGCTCTCAACATGTCCTCCAGAATCTGATTGACTCTCTCAGTCTGTCCATCCGTCTGCGGGTGAAAAGCTGTACTGAACTCTAGCCTGGTTCCCAAAGTTTCATGCAACTGATTCCAGAACTTTGAGGTAAACTGGGTTCCTCTATCCGATACAATGGTCCTCGGAACTCCATGTAGACATATGATCCTGGTCATGTATATCTTTGCCAACTTAGCACTGGTGTAAGTGGTCTTCACTGGGATGAAATGAGCTACTTTCATCAAACGATCGACTACAACCCATATCGAGTCATAGCCTGAACGAGTCCTGGGCAATCCCGTGATAAAGTCCATGCCTAGTTTATCCCACTTCCATTTGGGTATCGGCAAATGGTGTAGTAATCCTGCTGGCTTCTGATGCTCTGCCTTCACTATCTGACATACATCACAAACTGCTACATACTCCGCAATATCCTTCTTAATTCCGGTCCACCAGAAACTATCCTTCAAATCCAGGTACATTTTAGTATTTCCTGGGTGAATCGAATATGGCGAATCATGGGCCTCCTGCAAAATCAGCTTCCTGATCTCTGGATCATTTGGCACATATACGCGGTCCTCAAACCATAAGGTATCGTGCTCATCCTCACGAAATCCTTTAGCCTTTCCTTTGCTCATCCTTTCCTTTATATCGGTAATCTCCTTGTCCGTCTTCTGAGCTTCTCTGATCTTATCCATCAAGGTAGATTGAATCTCCAATGCTGCTACATAGCCTCTCGAAACTATCTCCAAACATAGCTCGCGAAGATCCTCTGCTAACTCCTTGGGTAACTCTTCGGTCATGAGTGTATTGACATGACTTTTGCGGCTCAACGCATCGGCTACTACGTTAGCCTTTCCGGGATGATAATGTAACTTCATATCATAATCCTTAATAAGTTCCAACCATCTCCTCTGCCTGAGATTCAACTCCTTCTGCGTGAAGATATACTTCAAACTCTTGTGATCCGTGTATACCTCACAATGGTTTCTGATGAGAAAATGTCTCCAAGTCTTCAACGCATGCACTATGGCTGCTAACTCCAAATCATGCGTAGCATAATTTAACTCATGGGGTTTAAGCTGTCGTGAGGCATACGAAACAGCTCTTCCCTCCTGCATAAGTACGGCTCCAAGTCCTCGACGAGAAGCGTCGCAATACACTTCATAATCCTTGCGTTGATCTGGCAGAATCAACACTGGTGATGTAACCAAACGTTTCTTCAACTCCTGGAAACTGGCCTCACATTCCTCAGTCCATTTGAATTTGGTGTCCTTCTTCAACAACTCCGTCATAGGCTTTGCAATCTTTGAGAAATTCTCAATGAACCTTCGGTAGTATCATGCGAGTCCAAGAAAACTCCGGATCTCTCCAACTGACGTGGGTGCCTCCCAATTTGTCACAGTGACAACTTTGGTGGGGTCTACCGCTATTCCTTCTCCGGACATAACATGTCCAAGGAATCCAACTTCCTTCAACCAAAACTCACACTTGCTGAACTTGGCGTATAGCTGATGTTCTCTGAGCTTCCCAAGTACTAAACGCAAATGCTCTTTATGCTCTTCTTCATTCTTCGAGTAGACCAAAATATCATCAATGAACACCACGACGAACTTATCCAAAAACTCCATAAACACCGTGTTCATCATGTTCATAAAATAGGCTGGTGCGTTAGTCAGGCCAAATGACATAACGGTATACTCATATAGCCCGTACCTCATGGTAAAAACTGTCTTAGGTATATCCTGCTCTCGAATCTTCAGCTGGTGGTACCCTGATCGCAGATCGATCTTGGAAAATACCTTAGCTCCTTGCAGCTGGTCATACAAATCATTGATCATCAGCAGTGGGTACTTGTTCTTGATCGTTACTTCATTCAATCCCCGATAATCAACAACCATCCTTAACGATCCATCCTTCTTCTCCACTAGAAGCACTGGTGATCCCCAAGGTGACGAACTTGGGTGTATATAACCTTTATCCAGTAACTCCTTAATATGCTTCTTAATTTCCTCCAAATCCTTTGCGGGCATTCTGTACGGTCTTTTAGATATTGGCCCCGTGCCTGGCAAAAGCTCAATCAAAAACTCAACGTCTCTATCCGGTTGCATGCCGGGCAACTCTTCGGGAAATACAACCGGGAAATCCTTCACCACTGGTACTTCCTCCTGTACAACTCCTGATAAGGAATTTACTTGCGTCCTATTCGGCACATGCCGGGATACATACTTGATCCTTCTTCCTTCTGGGATGGTGAGCAAAATCGACTTACTGGCGCAATCGATGTTTCCTCCATACATCGATAGCCAATCCATACCCAGAATCACATCCAAACCTTGCGATTCCAAAATTATCAGATCTGAGGGGAAAACATGCCTACCTATGGTCAATGGCATCTGAAAACATCCTTGGCTTGCCATATACTCCGCTCCTGGCGAGCTCACTAACATAGGTGTACTAAGAACTTTGGTGGGCAGTTTATACTTATCCACAAATCCCCTTGATATGTATGAATGTGATGCACCAGTATCAAAAAGAACAACTGCAGTAAATGACTTAACCAAAAACTTACCTATTACTGCATCTGGCTGGGCTTCAACCTCCTCCACGTTAACGTGGTTCACTTGTCCCCTGGTGAAAGGGTTGGGCTTCTTCCCAGAGCTTCCATTGCCGTTTCCGTTCTTAGCTTCAGGACATTCATTGGAGTAATGTCCAGTCTTCTGGCACTTGTAGCAAGTAACGTGGCTTAGATCTTTCTTGGCGGGCGTTGCTGGGTTGGAACGGTTCTGTCCGTTGCTTCCTCCATTACCATTCCCGTTCTCGGAGCCACTATGGTTGTGCGAACTTCCTCCAGTGTGATTGTGACCTCCATGGTTATGCTGAAGGGGTCCTCCCGAGTTCGGGGTAAAACGGGATCTCTGCTGAGCTCCAAAATTATACTTGCCTTGTCCATACTTCCTCTTGCGGTTGTCAATCTGCTGCTGCTTCCCTTCAATCATGAGAGCTCTATCTACCAACTCCTGGTAGTTATTAAAATTTGCCACCATCAACTGCATGCTCAGCTCATCATTCAGTCCTTCCAGAAACTTCTCCTGCTTAGCTGCATCCGTAGCGACGTCATCTGGGGCATAACGTGCTAGCTTACTAAAGTCATCCACATACTGGCCAACGGTGCGCCCTCCTTGGCGTAAGTTGCGAAACTCACGCTTCTCATGGCCATAGATCCTGTTGATACATGGGCAGTGCGAAAAGCCTGCTAGAACTGGTCCCATGTAATAGTGTCGATGGGGTAAGTGGCTGTGAAATTCTCCCACCATGATGCTGCGGGTCCATCAAGCTGATGTGCGGCAAAACGCACTCTCCCCGCATCTGTGCATCCTGCAGTGGTCAACTCCCTTCCAATCTTGCGGAGCCAATCATCTGCAACTATCGGCTCAGTGCTACTGGAGAACACCGGCGGATTCAGCCTTAGAAAACGGGCTAAGTGATCAACAGGTGGTGGTGGTGGGTTGTTGTTGTTGTTCCCCTGATTCTGATTCTGGACTAGTATCTGCATCAATGCATTTTGCTGCTGGATCAACTGAGTGAGCTCCAGTGGGAAAGCAAATCCATTGTCGCGTCTCGGAGGCATCTGATGGGTTTAGAAAAGGTGAGAAAACAGAGTAGAATGAGGTCTAGGGGGAAAACACTACCCATATGCACGTGAGACAAACACAAACATATCACTCAATCAATCAAGCAAGGTCATACAATCGGTCTAGAACTATCGTTACAAAAGTGCTCGGACTATACTATATACATGGCGGAATACTACTACTGATATGGTGGTCGACTAGAAAAATTGATCGGTCGAAGACTCCATGATATCCGCTCCAGCTTCATCAACATAGTCATCATCGCTATCGTCGGGGTCCGAGTCGGTGTCGTCGATGATGATGTAGTTCTCCGGGCAAGTGGAACCGTCATCTTCTCCTCCTGGCGCGGGGTCTCCCATGAAAACTCCTAGCTTCTTTGTCAGGTCGTCATTCTTCTCCACTAGTATGACGATTTCTTCCTCATAATCTTCGCGAGTAGCCTTGAGTTCTTCCTCCAGCTCCGTGATCCTTGTCATCGCCTTCTTCAAATCTGTCATGCCTGCGCACATCTGGTTCTCCTGGCGTCGAATGTGCTGGTTTAACTCCTGGATGAAAGCTGCAATCGATCTATCCTTCCTGGTGCTGATCATCTCCCATTGCTCATCTCGGCGCCCACAAATCTAGTAGATAGTATCCTTGGATCCTTGTGGTAAACATCTCCAATGCGTCCCATGGTGATATGGGCTGCCATACTATTTCCTAGACTCCAGGTTGGTGCATCAAAGTAAAACTCTATGGGCTCAGTGACTGGCATGAATGTCCTTCCTGGAACTTGAACTTGAATCATCCAGCGTTCCTCTTCTGGTAACGTGGCGTTGTAAGTCCCGGTGAAGCTTGGTATTCCGATGTTCAGGTACCTAGTGACTTCCTTCAAGTGGCGTCCAAAAGGGGTATCTTCATCCGGTTGCGTGAACTTGATCCTTGCATCCGCCATCCTAAAGAGTAGAAAATGGAGAGGAGTCAGAAATGAGAAGAGAGTAGTGATCTAGGTCTTTAGCTTAGTGGTCGTGTCCTATAGTCAACGTGCGCTCTGATACTATCTTGTAGCGACCAGACCTCAAACAATCTGATCTCTGTGCATCAGTGTCATCCCTGGATCGGTAATGCTGACATGCACAGTACTTGAGGATTTATAACAGAGTAGCAATCACACACTTATTACATCGAATGTCTCAAAAGAGAACTTATTACAATAGATATGGCTTAAGGCCATCTAATAAGATAACAGCGGAAGGCTTGGAAGATAAAGTGAGTCCATCAACTCCAACGGCATCACTGAGTGAAAGACCACGACCTAAGGCTCCTTACTCGTCGTCTGAAAAGTCTACAACATGATACGTTGCAGCCCGAAAACGAGTCAGCACATGGAATATGCTGGCAAGGCAACACAAAAGAGTAATGAACAGAATAAAGCTATCACTACATGCATATATGGCTGGTGAAGGCTGTATGGTTAATAAGTTTTGCGGAAAGCCAATTTTTCCCTACAACAAAGGAATAAATTTTATTTAACTATCATGGTGGTTGTTAAACATTGAGAAGGTTCACCCAACTCAATCCCAATTAAGCATCATCATTAAACCCAATCAAATTATGTTAAGAGTGATGAGATCCATATGATAATCCAAGAACTAGATACTCAAGATGTCCATAACCGGGGACACGGCTAACCATGATTAGTTTGTACACTCTACAGAGGTTTGCGCACTTTTCCCCACAAGACTCGATCTCCTCCGTTGGTTTTCTCGCACTACATGATGTTTGAGAAAGGGATGACCGAGACACAGTCTTTCCGAAGAGGTCCCCTTAACCGATAGATAGGCATGTACACCTACAATCCCCTACATCTGCTAGCCCATCATGGAAAGGTTTCCCACAACTTACTCAACTATGCCAGAGCCCATAATGGCATGTGGCTGCACACGGAAGTTTCTAGTATGAATAATCTCATGATCCCTTTGAGCCTGGGTGGCAGTCCATAGGAGAATCACACGGTACCCCGGGATTTCCAAAAATACAGACAACACTGGGTTCCCCAGGTGCCTCAATCCACCCAGATGTGTATTAAAGTAGCCACCTTAAGTTAACCATTAATTAACAATACTCACATCTGTCATGAATACACTCAAACCCAAACCACGTCTACGAGCATAGCATAGCAATATAAGCAACGTAGAAGTAACTCCCATAGGTTTGATAATAAACAGGTGAATAGGTACTACCTCATCTACTTCCCAAACCCACAATTTAATCAGATCCTAACCATGCAATTGTTTGAGGATTGATCTAATGCAATAAAACTGGGTAGTAAAGAGGTATGATCAAAGTGTTACTTGCCTTGCTGATGATCCGCGAAACCTAGAGACTCGTACTAGCACGCTTCGCACTCCGGGTACTCTATCGCAAACAAACAAGCATACAATAAGCAATCAAGCAAAGATGCATGGGTAAAACTCAAATAAGAAGATCTAACCAGAAAGTTCAACTTAAGAACTCCGGTTTGCAAAAAGAATCAAATCAAACGAAGCAACGAAACTCAAACTGCGAAAGAAATAAGCTTCGATTTCTAATCGGGACTAAAGTCAAATTTTACAGTGGCAAAAACTTTTTTAAGTTGATTAAACAGAAAGAGGGTTTCGTGACGAAACTCTAGGCGCTTGAATCGCATGATACCGATAAACGAGCGAAAAGATAAACTAAAACAAAAATCGGATCAGAAATCGCGATCGAAAATAATCACGAAAAATCTGAGAAAAAGAAAAATTGACGAACAGGCTAACGAACGAACGTTCGCTGTCTGCGGCTAAACGGCGAAAACCGTTCGTTAAAACGAACGAACGGGAGTTCGCTAAATAAATAAACCGGAACAAAATCCGATCTAAATAAAAAAGGATCTAGGGTTTCGAAAAAAACGATCGGTTTTCTCGCGAAAACCGAGGCGGCGGCGGCGGCGGGGTCGGGCGGCGGCGGGGATGGCGGCGGCGTGCTGCGGCGGCGGCAACGGCGGCGGCGCGGGTTTCGAGGCGGCTAGGGTTTCGGGTGGGGTGGCTGCGGCTGGGCCTCCGCGGCTTATAAGGGCCGGCTGGGCTAGTGTCCAGGTCGGACACGGCCCGGTTAGGTCGGTAACCTTTTTTTAATAATTCCGCGCAGCAAAAAGAATAAAATAAATACTAAACGGACTCCAAAAATCCTGAAATAAATTTTTCCCGTCCTCTAAAAATCTACCGGACAAGGTGAACATTTATTTGGGACTCTAATACAATTTTAAAAAACGCATATTTTTCCTAGTTCAAATAAAATAGCGATAAAACTCCGAATAAAATTCTTATTTGATGTTAATAGTAAATCTCCAATATTTCTTTATTTTGAGGAAGTCATTTTATCCTCTCTCTTTTATTTTTATAAAAGAAATATTTAAAGAGAAAATAATTAAAATCAAACGATCCTCTTTTCAAAATTTGAGAAAACTCAAATATGAAAATTACGAAATCCCCAACTCTCTCCGTGGGTCCTTGAGTTGCGTAGAATTTCTAGGGTCAAACCAAAATGCAATAAAATATGATATGCAAAGATGATCTAATGTATAACATTCCAAATTGAAAATTTGGGATGTTACAATGTCCTAGTTCTCATGGAGGAACTGGACGAGCGCGGCTTCTTATTTGCTGTCGAGTGTTGTTGAGATGTTAGTCGGAGCGGCTGTAGGATCTTCTGGGTGAATGTGAACTTGTTTCTTCTCTCCCGCCGACTGGAAAGCAGATTCGGAAGCTGGTTTCTTGGAACGAAGCAAATCAGTCGGATCTGTATTTCTCTTGTACTCTTCCAATTCCACCACTGCCATCTGGTCATCAGCAATCTTGGATCCTTGCTGAAGACACTCCTCAGCTCTCTGCCTGTTCTCCGTGACGGTGATTACACCCTTAGGACCGGGCATCTTCAGCTTAAGGTATATGTAACATGGGCGGGCCATGAAACGTGCATAAGCCGCTCGGCCAAGGATGGCATGATAGGCGCTATGAAAGTTCTTCTTCCGAAAGTTCTTCGAGTCACCGAAAACCACGTCCAAGGCAATCTGGCCGAGTGACCTCGCCTTCTTCCCTGGAATGACTCCGTGGAACTGCATGTTGCTCTCGCTGAGTCGGGACATCGGAATGCCCATCCCCTTAAATGTCTCGGCGTAGAGTATGTTCAAACCACTCCCACCATCCGTGAGGACCTTGCACAACCGAGTGCCTCCCACAACTGGATCAACCACCAGCGCCTGCCGCCCAGGGGTAGCAACGTAAGCTGGGTGGTCCGACTGATCGAAAGTGATGGGAGTTTTCGACCACTTGAGGTACGTCGTAGTAGCTGGAATAGCCATATTCACCTCTCGATTGATGACTTTCAGTTGGCTTTTACTCTCGACGTCAGCGAAAATCACCAGAGTGGCGTTGACTTTGGGGTAATCCTCAACCCTTTCTTGATCGTTGTCCTCGTCGGGGCTCTTTTCACTCGGCTAACCTTCGCGGAACTGCTGAATCAAAAACCTGCACTGTCGGGTGGTATGCTTGGTCAATATCAGGTTACCCTCTTCATCTTTCTTGGTGTGAATGGCACGCGGCAAATCAAGGACGTCTTGTCCCGACTGATCTTTCTTCTTCTTGGATATCCAGTGCTCTTTGGCCTTTCCCTTGTTCTCGGCCTACGCAGCCAAAGCGGCTGCTTCTGACTAGAACCTTCGGCTTTGCGCTTATGTTTTCGACTGGGATTGCCGCTGCCGGGGTCGGGATCACCAGATTTTCCCTTGCCGTTGCGGAGACGATCCTCTTCCTCGCCATTCGCATACCGAGTGGCTATTTCCATCATTCTGCTCATGGTCAAAGTTCCAGACCGACCAAACTTCAAGATGAGCTTTGTGTATCTTACACCAGCCTTGAAAGCAAAATCCGCCCGATGCTCGGTGACATTCTCAACCACATGGTGAAGTGTGGTCCAGCGCTGAATGTAATCTCTCAGAGTTTCTTTGGCTTCTGAACGCAGTGCTGCAATTCAGTTAGACCAGCGGGACGCTTGCACGTTCCTCCGAATGATCTTGATGAACACACGAGCTAGGTCCTCCCAGCAGTATGTGCTAGCAGGAGGCAACTAGTTCAACCACGCCCGGGTTGATCTTTCTAACATCAAGGAAAATGTTTCATGGTGACATAATCATTGCCTCCGCCAATCTGCACTGCAACTCGGTAATCTTCCAACCACGTCTCTGGCTTCGACTCGCCAGTGAACTTGTTAACTCCTGTGGCTAACTTGAAGTTGGGTGGTATCTCTGCGGCCCGTATGGCCCTGCTGAAACACTCCGGTCCAGAGATGTACACGCCACTTCCACTCGGACGATCTCTATCTAAGCTCTCTCGATGAGCTCTACCTCTATTGACTAAATTCTGCACAATGACCGATCTCGCGTTGAACCCTGGATCTCGGGGATCGAGTGGTTCTCTCCGCTCATCACCGTATGGGCGCCTGTCATCGTACCGCCGGGGCGCGTACGAATCACCCCTCAGAGAGGGCGTCGGCACTTGACGACGGTTGTCACGGTGATGCCGAGGAGCAAACTGACCGCGGCCCCGATCCAGGTACTGATCCTGGTGGAAACCGCGATCTCCACGCCGTGGAGGTGATCTCGGGCTATGAGCCGACTGAACTGTGTCTGCTCTGATAGACCTGCTGTGAATTCTGTTGCGCGGCTGAGAAACGGCCGAATTCTTTTCCCCAGCCGCTCTGAGCAGTGCTCGGATCTGCCGAAGACCTTCTCCAGCTTCACAGCTGCTGTATTTTGAATCGGAGTGCGGAATACCTCATACTCGTTTTGCGATCCACTCGGGAACAGTTGCCGCTGTCGTCAGTTGGAGCTTGGAGGTTGCCTGCGAGCGCGGTCGTCGAGTGACTTCTGGAGTTCTTCGAGGTCATGCATTTGGTCAGAGAGTGGCTATGCGCATAGCTTCCAAAGCCTGAGCTTCAGCCGTCGTGCCGACGATTGGAGTCCGTAGGACTTGGTCGTTCTGGTGAAGTAGCGCTTCTCTCTGTTGAGCGGTGAGGGGCTGCGGGTAATACTCGTCGTTGGAATGCGACGGACCATCATCCCCAGCCACATCACGGGAATACCCAGGTGGGCTTCGCTGAGAGCCGGCCATAAGTACTTCTGCCGCCGGGTCACTGCTCTCGCACTCGGAAGGAATATCCGAGTGATCCGACAATGGATCGATCAAGTTGTAGAGGGATTCGTCGGCCTTGATTGCCGCGATCTGCAGAGCGGATGACTGACGAGCCACCGCATGCTTAAGCCACCGCTCGAGCCGAGAGCGAAGGGATCGCTTGCGAAGGTGAGCAGCGGGGAGGGGAAACGTCACCGGGGCCGACTGATACTGAGTCGACGGCTGCCGGAGGAGGACGCCGCAGGAGCTTGCGCGGAAGTGCGCCGCCCTGCGAATAGGGAGCGCCTTGACGTCCAAAGGGGCTTCTTGGAACCACGCCGAATCGTCGACGACGAAACTGAGAGTGCCGAGACGGATCTCGCGACCCAGGAACAATCCGCCGCCAGAAACCATGGTGAAATGCAGGAAAAACGCAACCATGCCGGAGGTTGCTTAGACGCCTGCCCCACGATGGGCACCAATTGTCGTGGGAACAGACCTGACAGTAGAGTATAGGGGTACGTATGAGAGGGCAGAGTCTAGCTACGGTGTGATTGTACACTCGGATTTACGAGTTCAGGCCCCTCTCGGAAGATGTAAAGACCCTACGTCTCGGTGCTGCTGGAGCTTCATTCCTGGAGTGTTGTGTTACAAGAGGTGCGAACCCTTGTGCAGGGGCAGCGAGGCGGCTTATATAGAGTCTGCTAGCCCCTCATGAATGCCCCGTAACTCAAGGGTTCAATGGTGAAGTTAAAAAGACACCGGCGTTACAAGTAACACCAGAGTTAAATGTTCTTTATGGTGGCGATCCGATCGCCTGACTGTTGCCGTCTAAGGGTGATTCTTGGTCTTCTCTTCCCGAGTGATGCTTGGTACTCCGAGTGGTTAGAGGCGGTCGAGTGATGGCGAGGCTTCGAGTGGATCCCGCGTCCGAGTGATTCGTAGACCGCAGGCATTCCAGTCGGTGGCTTCTTCCTGGTTTTGTAGGTCTTGGATTCTTGTATGTGGTGCCCTTGGGTAGGGTATGTAGGTCAGGCCTAGGACCCCCCAGACACATGTCCTCGTCACTGAGCACCAGAGAAGTACCAAGAACAACAAGGACAACGTAGATCCTCCCGGTCCCGTTGGGATCTCCTGGCGCATCCGCTGACGATGATTCGCCGCATGAGGCTCCGAGGTGTCTGATTGTGACGCTTAGCCTGCAGGCACGAGCGGTGTGGCCAGCACCACCTCGCCAGAGTGAGAGCCTCTCTCTGCTCGGTCTGCCCCTCGAGTGGATCAACAGCTGGGTGCACGTTTCGCCCTCCTAGGCTCTGGTAATTGAATTCTTGGTGTAGACAAAGAGGAAGGAGGGCGGTTTGTTTGAACTTTGAAACAAGCCGAGTGGAGATGGTGGGGCAAATCCGAAGGGGCGAGCAGTTATGAGCCAGACAGTGCGCGTCGGGCTGCACGGGGGCGGAGGCCCGTGGAGACGGTTCCTAACTCGTGTTTTGGATCGAACGTGTTTAGCAATGTATCTGGACCATAGAAAAACTAATATGTGGGCAGGATGCTGTTTTGGATCTCCGCACTTCGTGCTTTTATAGGGGTAATAGTAGATTCTTGAGTGCATTTTTCGTGTTTAACATGCCTTTTATTTAGGAGCTGGTGAAGTCAAACAACTGGCTGAAGCTGAAAATTTGTAGAGGATGATATAACATAATCTGGAGCTTTCAAGAGTACGCCTATCTCTACTACTCCCTCTGTCCTAAAATATAAGAACGTTTTTAACACTACACTAGTGTCAAAAACGTTCTTATATTATAGGACGGAGGGAGTACTATAAAGCCACATTTTCATCATTTGTCCCTCCCGTCCTACGATGCCCTATTATTATTCAACTCGTTGGTCGTCTGTTTCTTGTACATAGAAACCGCGCCTAGTTAGTCTGGCGTTCTCGTTACAAAATCCAATCCTTCTAAATTGGGAAGAGTTTTATCTGTTAAGATATGAGTGGGTTATCTTGTGGGCTTTGATTATTTGATTACTGGAGGTGATTTCCTCTGTAAATAAATAGAATAGCAATGTCAATCTCTTTCAAAGGGAAGTGTCAGATCAGTTGATTATCCTCAAAAAGGATATATATGAATAATTCAACTTCTGGGAGTTCATGAATCTGGAAATAAGTGCATGTTAAATAGCCCTAATTGAGAGCTTCTGCCATGCATACACTTTTTTAACCATGAATGTGTTGTGGTTTTTCATCAGGCGGCGTTAGAAGATCAGCGCACATGAAAGTGGCTTGTGGCATCATAGTGAAAGATGTGGTTGCGGCGCTTGAGATAGAGCGTCAGATGTCGAAATCATCTTTGCTACTCAGGTTACATGGTAGACAGCCGGCAGAACCAGCTGCAAAATACTTGCCTAATTTTGCTGTCATTGTTGCATGCCATGTGTTCTCCTAGACAACTGGAGATGCATCTTCTCTGAGAGTAGAACGACTGATATGAGAGTTCCATCTGTCAAGCGATAATCAATTTTGAAGGCATTTAGAAACAACAGTGCACCAGCATTTTTTCTATCTCACAGGATCGCTATGCAGGCACGATTTTTATTTCTGATTCTCCAGTTCTCTTCTGTAATCTTGTCTTAGTCTTCAGTGTCAGGTAACTATAGTTAGCATGAAAAGCAACACAACACCATGCTCACCGGTTGAATAGAAAGTGGTTTTCACAGATGCTTCATGCTTACATGACTACTGGGTGGGATATCAATGGTTCATTCATGTTAGCTCCAACAGAAAAGCATTAAAATTACTAGTTTGGTTCAGTTAAGTTGAATCTGATTGTTCGGAAGCATTAAAATATTGGATCCAAATGATACAGATTACCACTGATCCAAATGATACAGATTACCACTGATTCATGTATGCAAAGTAGCCTCGTCTCCTGTAACGGGTTGTCCTCGCTACAATTGCTGCCACCATCCGGGCAACTGCTGGAGCTCATGTTTATCGATGTCACTTAACATTGTGCCACTGTACATATTGTACATTTCATGGATGAATAAAGTCTTCATATTGTTTTGCACTACAATGCTTGTACTTCAACCATACTAACATAGCAAAGAGATGTGGATCGTTTGTAGATAAAACTTGAGATACATTCTTCATCAGCTCGGATTTAGTTCCGAACTGGCAAAGGCTTGCTAAGTGGACCCAAGCGGTCAGCTTAGCTGCGGTACTAAGCAGCTTATTACAATTTACAATACGGCAATAACAATCGATCAAGCTAAGACTTCTCACACCCCATTCTTTTCCTTCTGCGGTCTGAGTACCGAACGCAGACCCTATGCTCACATACCTTCTTCATCTTCTGCTGCATGTATCGCAAGCCATACATGTTGTAGTGCTAGGCTCCATACTATTTGTTGTACTACTATATTTTTTTTGCCTTCCTTCCACGTGCATTGTCGTGTGCGTCGGCGCTTCCTAGCATCCAAAGTCATAGGAAACCAATCCTTGCAGCTCTGGGCCGTTCAGCCTGCTGTTGTTCTCGAAGCTGGAAAAATAACAGTTATGTCTTATTAGCCATTCATCGCATCAACCCGATATGAGAGCTATCAACTTATGAATGACTGAGCAGTCGGAAAAAAAAGTCATGAGACACGACCTCAAATACCATCATCATAACATTTCTAGTATATGCAATCATGAAAAACTAGACCATCGCCCTTACGAATTACAGTACAAATGTCTGAGCTTTTTAGGACTCCAGATGCACATTGGTTCCACAAAACATGCTAGTGGCCTTTGAGATATACCTTCGAAGAGGGAAGCTTGAGAATGGACCATCGACGGGGATCGTCCCACATAAGTCATTGTTAGACAAATCACTGCATGTCACAATGACTTAAAGTCAGCGACCATAGAGAATCAACAGCACAACTAAATCTGGTATACATATGTTAAGATGCACACTCACATGACTTTCAGGTTGGAGAGTTTGGCCAGCTCCCGTGGAATTGATCCAGCAAGTTTGTTGTTGTTCAAACGCCTATAAGAAATTGCTTTAGTATTCACTTGGGGAAAATTGTTCATATATGAATTAAGAGAGACAAACTTAGGCCCTTTTCATACATTTAATGCTTAACTATGCCAAAAGCAAAATTTTAAATTGCATTTCAGTTTATTCAGAATTACGGGCACAACTTCCCAGCCATTTTGGGTATATCACTTGGACTAAAGAAAGATGCCATGAATTAGTACTAGTTTTTTTAGAGGGGGCATTTGTAGTTATGTGCTGTGGAGGAATTAAGTGCAATCAGAGAATAATACATACATGAATCTCAGTGAGCCGAGCTTGGAAAGCGACTTGGGGATTCTTCCGGTAAGCTTATTGGCATACAGATCCAAGCTGATCAAATTCTTCAGCTTGCCCAACTCTTTTGGAATCTCGCCATTGAGGTTGTTCCTGTACAGCTCCCTGCAAATCAAGTTTCGATTGAGAAAACCAAACCATTTTGTTCCGTCCGACTAACACAAACGGTGGAATTCATCATCGTAGGGGCACATACAGGTACTGAAGATTAACAAGGCGGCTGAGCTCGGGGCCGATGGAGCCGGAGACGTTGGAGTTGCCTAAATCCCTGCACAAATTTGCCACAAAGACCGTCAGACAACACGGTCATCCAACCAGCAGGATGCAATATTGTTGAACTATGACAGACAGACGCCATGTTATTGATTACGCTTGCAAGTTATTCATTTTTTTCATAAAAAATCGGCCCTTCTGAACAGTGATGTGATTATTCAGTTATTGCTTAAGCTAGCTATCTCCCTTGAACAAGAAGCAAGTCGAAGACCAAAGAGCATCAATATCCTTGACACTTGCCAGCACGCAAGCAAAAATAATAAAAAATTGAGCAAGCAATTTGACCTAGTAACCAAAATCGAGCTGGGATTCTGGGCCAATCTGAGCAAGCGCGGGGAAACCCTGGAAGATGAAAGCTTGATTGGGCGGAGCTGGGCGAGAGGGAGAGGGGAAGGGCTGTCGCTTACAGGCGGACGACGCGGCTGGCGGTGTCGCAGGTGACGTGGAACCAGGTGCAGGGGTTGACGAGGGTGGGATCCCAGCTCTGGAGCACGCCGTTGGGGTCCGACAGCCGCATCCGCAGCGCGTACAGCGCGTCCCCCTCCTCGTTGGACGCCCGCGCCGCGCCGGCCGCCAGGCCCAGCAGCAGGGCGGCGCCGACGAGGAGGAGGGAGGAGGAGGGCACGCGAGGCGCCATGGCGGCGAGGAGAGGCCGGGCGCGGGGTAGATCGACGGGGCTGCTGCTGCTCTCCTCTGCTCTGCTGTAGCGTGGGAGGAGGGGGAGGAGGACGGGCGGTTGTGGAAATGGGGAAGGCGCTGCGTGACCGAGTGGTGTGGTCAATACGGCAAAAGGAGGGTACGAGTCCACGGTCAAACTTTGGACGGAGCACGCGGAGGAATCAATTTATCTGCAGAGGCTCACTGGGGTGGAAGCTGCGTCAGTAATGAAAAGTGAGGAGGACACAAGGTAGAGAATAAAAGAAAAAAAGCTGGAACGGACCGATCAAAAAGCTTGTACATGGGGCTGAAAGATACGATGCAGGCGAAAGCAATTTCATGATCTCACGAACCATGATGCGGCAAAATTTCATGTTTTGACCCTTTTGAAGAAGCTGTTGATCCTCGCTTGCAAAAATTTCGAAATCTGATCCTTTTCCTACTGCCAAGGGACATGGCGGTAGGGTATAACAGCCTACGGTCAAGCTTCATGGCAGTAGGGTTGCACGCCCTGCCGCAAAAAAATTCTAAGTTTCAGACACAATGCGTGTGCACACCTATCGTCGTGCACCTTGGCGGTAGGGTTACACATGCTACCGCCATTTCCTGTGGCGGTAGGGATGCATTGCGCTGACGTGGTCAAGTTCCTTACCGACAGGGGCCTTGATGGTAGGCTGCTATACCCTACCGCCATACTCCCTGGCGGTAGGGAAAGGGTCAGATCCCAATTTTTTTTGTAAATTAGGGTGAACAACTTCTTCAAAAGGGTCAAAACACGAAATTTAGCCCCATGATGCCGAAGTTATACACATCAGACCTCACTGAGAATTTCCTACTAGACATGATATGCTCAGGATCCATATAACCACCGCAAGATTAAAGTTGAATTTACATCTGAATTGCAAAAAATCTTTAAAGTCTCGATAGAACATTTAAAATCGAAGTCTCAGTGAATATAGTTTTAGAGAAAATAGACCTCGGCTCGAGGCATTTTCTCTACCCCTTTCTTACCCTGAAAAAACAGGGTCACCGACCAAGCTATTTGTTGGCATGTACTCGTAGACAAGAATCATCTCTTTCTTGTTGAATTTGAAACCCCAGAGATCCCTTTTCCCTTTGAATGCAAAACCAAAGTGACCTAATTACATTTCTGTTTTGAAGATTTGCAATTATTTCAATCTCAATAGTGAATTCTGTTGAGCCTTGAGTTGATGATGATGTGAATCTTTTGACGGCAATCTCAGTCCCGCTAGATAGTTTTCCCCAAAACATCCATATCAAGTTCGAGAAACAAATATCAACTTCTCTTTGGTGGACGAAGAAAGACAGATGTATCTAGCCCCTCTTTTCACTAAGCACGGCATATCTAAAGACTCAAGGGATCTCAAGACTCTTATTTACAATACAGGAAATCAAAAGTGAATATAATCTGAGTACATAATGGAACATAACCGATCAAAATTTAGGCTCATGATAGAAAATAACGCCACTATGAAAGACACGTACAATCTTATCTGATTCCCCTTCATCATTTTGTTAAGGGTAGTAGCCTAGTAGTGTGTGGGTGTACTTTAACTGCCTAAAAAGAAACAATAATAGAATAACTAAGGCTGCTTCATAAATGACATAAAGGATAATAGTACCTTGTAAACACAACCAAAAGCACTGTATCCAACCACGTTATCCAATTTAAATTTTATGTAAACTTTTCGACCTGGGAGAGTTAGAATAGAATGACAACCGTCGTGAACGTCCTTCTTCAAGTAGGTTCTTGCCCATAGCAACTCCTTTGATCCATAGAGCTCAAATTTGTTTATAGTGGAATGGCAACAGTCGTGAAAAAAGTTGAAACAAATTGGTTGGTATTTAAATTGGGCCAACCTGATCATTAAGTTAACATGAGCTCGGATTTGTTTATAGTGGAATAGGGGGAATAGAACTGAACAAGCACAAATTTCATTTATAATAATAATACTTAACAAAAGCATGTGCTCTGAATTACATAACCAAAACAACATTATTTTGAGTAGGACCCATCCCTACTCCTCATTTTCTAAATAACGAAGCAAACTAAGACAACAAACTAAAAAAACAAAATTATATTGTGCAATATAGAATGTTTCTTTGGAGAAGACCTAAATGTGTAACTGGTGAATATAATTACCCCGCAAAAAAATAATGAATATAATTACTTGATAATTGTTCTTTATTATATCTGTCAAGTTCTTATTTGCTCCCTAAAGTCTTGATTCAACAATCTCAGTTGCGGCTTAAATCCTGAAATTTGTAATCCAATGCATAAAGAAATAAGATGTAAGCTTCTGGGGATAACATTCAAGTGTTGTGATTAATGAAAGAGGTAATATCACTAGTAGTCATAGAACTTGCGCTGCATGTTCAGTTTGATGCTAAAACTTTAAAAATACAGATTTATAGTCATCTAACTTGTTGTTTGGTGCAAATACGGTGCTTTGTACTATATCCGGACGTACAACGGCCAGCCTGCGTGGCATGCCAGCATGGGGTGCCCACATGTCTTTGGGTGGGAGTAAAAAAAAATCAGATAACTCCCTGAATTATTTTAATTACATAAAAAGCCTAGGTGAGACCCACTGTCAGTAAACAGTATACAAGAGAAAAATAAGAGGTGACGGGGATCGATCCCAAGACCTACTGGAGGTGCTAGCACACTGTCAACAAGCGTGCCCAATGACATCCGATGGGTGCTAACGATAACGAGGTTTTATATACTGTCAGCTCTAATGTTCTATAATCACTGTAGCCCATTATATTATGCACCTTTGAATTTTGTTTAGAAATTTGTATGTAAATTATGATCTCAGTAGTAAAAATAATGTTTAAATTTTCGTGTGTTATATTGTAAATACAAACAAAATAAATTTCTTTCCAAACTGTTCATGTATTATTTAAAAATATTTATATATTGAAAACAATATATTTATGACTTAGATTTGTTTTGTATAATTTAAAATAATACAAATATTTGTAAAATTAGAATTTAGAAATATTAATTTAACTATACAAACATTTCAATAATTATACGCACATTTGCACAGTTCAATGTTCGTAAAAATATTCATAATTTAAAATTTAAATTGTTGACATGAATATTCAGTCGTGTCTAACATAACACACATGTTTATATTTTGATGTTTTATTCACTAATCACCCTTTGTATGTATAATATCTTAAAAAGTTTCTTAAATCATTTTATTACTTATGTTTTACTAAATATTATTTATATAATACGCGGGCTTATATTTTTTTATTAACTAATCATCTTCTGTATGCATAATATTTTGACATGCAAATATTTGAACATAACTTTATTACTTACGCTTTACAAATATCGTAAAGGAAATAGTGTGTGCAAAATAGGCCACAGTATGTGCAGTCCATTTAAGCTCCACATGCATCCTGGTTCAAAAAATATTGTTATCCACATTAGACAATAGAGCTTGAAAGGTGTAGTAGCTATATCGGCTTGTGTTCTACTCGTTGGTCACGGGTTCGATACCTAGCGGCTCCCTTTATGTTAATTTTCTCATCTATGAGTAGTACAGTTTTTGTATCATATTTTTAAATTTAAATTTTACAAATATTTATATTATTTTTAATTATACAAACATTTTTGTAATATGTATATCACAATTTACATACAAAATTCTAAAAAAAATAAAGGTGCAAAATGAGCTTGATCGTAGCCCATTAGAGCAACTCCAAAGGGCCGACCCATTTCGTCCGCCTACATCCGTTTGGGTCGGCGCAGACAAAAGTGGCGGCCCAACGCGCCGACCTAAACCCAAATCACGTCCGCGTCGACGCATTTGGCCCCAAATGCGTCGGCGCGGACGCCGAACGGACGCTACGCGCGCCTTCTCGTTGTCCGCCGCGTCCCTACATGGCGGCCGTCCAACTACCCGCTGCCTACGCGGTCAGCTTAATTTCTGACCACGGGCTCACGCGTCAGCGACGGCGCTCGTCGTTTTTTAAGCCGACCGCGTGGCGGGGCCGTCCTCATCCAAACTCGCCGTCCACATCTAGCAAGCTTTGCTCCCCTGTCGCCGGCAAACCCTAGCCACCACAACCACAGCGAGATGGGGCTCTTCTCCGGCGCCAGCAGCAACAAGGCCAAGGGCAAGGCCTCCGCCACCCCTTTCCCCTTAGAGTTCCTCCCGCCTCCGCCGGCGCCTCGCCCGCAAAGGCAGCGCGTGAACGTGCCAGTGCATCAGGCGGAATGGCACTGGCGGCACCGCCAGCCTCTGCCGTACCCCGACGTGACCCTGCCGCACGACTGGCATTTGGTCCAGATAGGATCCCAGTGCCGGCGGCGCCGCGGACGGCTAGGGCTCACGCGGAGGAGGTGCGGCGCCGGCGGGCGCTGCTGACGCCGGAGCAGCGCCGCGAGGCCGCCTACGCATCCGACTCGCCCAACTGGGCAAGGTGGTTCGCCTTCGAGTAAGGGGAGGCGAGGCGGCGGGGCGTGCGCGAGGTCGACCGGAGCGAGCTGCCGCCGCCGCTCGTCGTCCGCGAGGAGGACCAGGCGGACGAGGACGCCTACCAGGCGGCCCTTGCGGCCGTTTACCGGGACATCGAGGAGGACGAGCGGCACAGGGCGGAGGCGGCGGAGGAAGAGGAGGCTCGGTACGAGACGGCAATGACGCAGGCACTTGCCCTCTCCCGCGGCGGGCGACTGCTGGTGCCGCCGGTGGCCCCGCCATTCCCTCCCCGATGCCTCGTCAAGCCGGAATCGCAGCCGGAGCCCGGGCCGAAGCCGTCTCCCATCAAGCGCTACTCCTGGATGGGAGTAGTGCGCGAGTGGGTACGCGCGCCGCCGGTCTGGGCGGGGGCGACGCCGGCGCAGGAGGCGGCGTACCTCGAGCACTGGCGCCAGATCCGGGTGGCCGAGGAGCGCCGCGACGGCGAGTACCTCGAGATGCTCGAGCGCGATCTCGAGGAGGAGGAGCGCGAGGCCGAGAAGGAGGCGCGCCAGGCCGCGGCTGCACAGGCGACCACACAGCCCCCCGCGTCGGCACTGCCTGCGCCCGACATGAACGCTCTCTGGAACACGGCGTTCCCCTGGGCCGGGCCGGCGCCGACGCTCATCAACCTCACGAATCTCGAGGACGACGACGACGACGCCTAGGGCAGCGCGCCGCCTCGTAGTTTAGGTTGTTTTTATTTTTTTAATGCAAATGTGGACGCGTGGACTCTCGCCGGCCTTCGTGGCCGGCTTTATTGTTTAATTAATGTTGTTTTTCTTTTTTAATATGCATGCGTTATTTTTTTTCTACCGCCGTTAAAATGGGTCGGGCCAGCGTTGGGTGCACGCGCCGACCCAAACGCGGAAGCGGACATCCGTGTCCGCCTGGCCAATCCAAACAAACAAAATGCGGATAAAAACGCCCTTTGTTTGGGTTGCTCTTAGTACTGACAGGCCCACCTGTTTAACGAAAGGATATAAGACGTAGTTATCCGTTCAAAGCATTGTGTATCATTTGCCGGGTTGGTACACAGGGTGTGCGCACCTACATCAGGTCGACAGTTCGAACCCCACCAGCTCCTAACTTTCTTGCTAAAAAGTACCGTATTTGCATTAAATAACAAGTCAGATGATCATAAATCCGTATTTTCAAAGTTTTTAGTGCTAAACTGAACATTCATTATATGACTGCCAATGATATTACTTTTTTTTGTGAACCTGTTGGATTTTTTAACATAGTACAGACACAAGTGTTCATATAAACGTGCATACGCTCACCCATATGAACGCACACATGCACACCCTACCCCGATGAGCACATCCGAAAGACTGAGCCGGCATATCATCTTGAAATTTAAGAAGTCACCGTAGTAACCTCGTTCTCAATCGGAACTTCTCCCACTGAAAGCGCATCGCTAGAAATCCTGAAATAAATCCAGGAACTTCTCCCACTGAGCCGGCATATCATCTTGAAATTTAAGAAGTCACCGTAGTAACCTCGTTCTCAATCGGAACTTCTCCCACTGAAAGCGCATCGCTAGAAATCCTGAAATAAATCCAGGAATAAATGAGAGCACCGGGATTTGAACTCTGGTGGGCTGGGGATACCATAGTCCCTCTAACCATCCAACCATAGTTTATTTGTATTAAACAACAAGTCAGTTGATCATAAAAATCCGTATTTTTAAAGTTTTAGCACTAAACTAAACATTCAACGCAAGTTACATGACTGCCAGTGATATTACTTTTTTTTAGTGAACCTGTTGGATTTTTTTTTACACAGTACAGACGCAAGTGCTAATATACACATGCATACACTCACCCTTATGAACGCACACACGCACACCCTTCCCCTATGAGCACGTCCGAAGACTGAGCCGGCATATCATCTTGAAATTTAAGAAGTCACCGTAGGCACCTCGTTGTCGACGGGAACATCTCCTCTCACTGAATGCGCATCGTTGGAAATACTGAAATAAATTGAGGAATAAATGCGAGCACCAGGGTTCACCCTGGTAGACTGGGGATACCACAGTCCCTCTAACCATTCAACCACAGATTGGTTCGCCTATTGGATTTTTTAGCTGGAAAGGATTGGAGAGATTAGAGGTTGGTATTGCATTGTACGTCTCGGCCACTAGGGAGCACTGCCCAGAACGTCAAACCCCAGCCCTCAACGTAGTAAAAGGAGCTCTTTTTTTCAAGGGTAGCAAAAGGAGCTCATGATCGAAATCACTAATGGAGAAGTACTCCTTGCAAAGATCACTTTCATCTTCCTAGGTTGCGATAAATAGCGTCATTTGTCGTAACCTAAGAATTTCTTTTGTACATTCATTTATTCAAAACGTTTTATCTCTTAAATCGTGTGTTCAAGTCTCGACCATTTTCACCGTTGGATTCCTCGTGTTGAGATCTTCAAAACTAGGTTCCATGTTGATAGGTTTTGATAAACTTTTTCCAAAAAAAACAAAAAAATCAGACAAAAAACTGAACTGGGAGCAAGATTTTTTCCTTTTTGGAAAATGGCACGGCCATGCCTCTCGCGAAAGCACAACCGTGCCTCTCGCGGAAGAAATAAAACAGAAAATGCTTTCTTTTTCCGTTTCCGAGAGGCACGGCCGTGACTCTCGCGAAAGCAGAACTGTGCCTCTCATAGAAGCAAAACCGTGCCTCTGCGGAAGGAAAAGAATAGAAAATGTGTTTTTTTTCGTTTTCGAGAGGCAGGGCCGTGCCTCTCGTGAAAGCACAACCGTGCCTCTCGCGGAAGGAAAAAACAGAAAACATGTTTCTTTCGTTTTCGAGAGAGACGCCCATGCCTCTTGGGAAAGCAAAAAACCGTGCCTCTCGCCGAGCAAAACTGCCTCTCGCGGAAGAAAAAGAAAGGAAAACACTTTTTTTTCGCGAGATATTTTTTTGTCGAAAAGGTAAAGAAGACCGGTGAAAAACCAAAAGGTCGAAAATACCGGGGAAGAAACCGAAAACGCATGTGAAAAATAAAAAAATTAAATCAGGAAGGAACGCCCAAAGCGTGACACGTGGTGGCGGCTGAGAGCATGCCAGGCGTGCTCTCAGCCCACCCGCAAGTGATCGTTGCGAGGCCCCCGAAGAAGCGCTCGTCAACTAGTTGCTCCCGCTCTGACGTGCTCTCAGCCCATCCATAAATAATCGTTGCGAGAACCCGAAGGAGGGCTGTCCACTAGTTGCTCCCGCTCATGACAGGCTGCCGTAGACTTTGGCCAAGTGGTGGGACGGAATGGATATAATGGGCCACATACCCTGTTAATTATTTTCTGCAGTTTTGGAAGACCGGGCCATGGCCCAGTATGGTCCCCGAGAGGATCCTCCAGTGTGCCCATGCATATATACTGAAATCAATCTCGGTGAAACAGCTGTCGAGATACATCAAACAGATTCAGTGTCATGTTCATCGCAAGTTTCAGGCCAACTTCAATGCACGACCCCGAATAGTCCATCCGTGTCTGTTTGGGGTAAATAGACAAATCAGACCCTCCAACGCGCGGCCGCAAACGAAACGTTTTCCGTTTTCTGTCCGCTTTTCGACTCATTCCTGGCCCAAGTTTGAACCGAGTTTGCGGCCGAACAGACACACGCGGACGGCGCGTGGCCATGTCCTCCCCTGGCCTGCCTGTCGGGGACGCAGACTCCTCCTTTTTCTACCCCCTCCCGCTCCAGTCGCACCCCCGCCCCTCTCATCTCTTGTTGCCGCCGCCATTGCCGTTGTGCAGCTCGGCCGCGCGCTCGCCCCAACCCTTGTCGCAGCCTCCGTTCCCTCAACGCCCCGAGCTGCCCAACCACGGCCACCTGATTTGCGCACCCGCGGGCGGATTTGGAGCGGATCCGGCCGGACTTGACCTCGCCTGGCTGCGGGAGGCCGCGCCGTGCCATGGACTGGCCGGGCACCGGGCCGGAAGGCCCCGGCAAGGCCGTAAGGCCGCATGCAGGTACTGACTCCGCCTCTAGCCGCTCGAATCTACCTCGTCGGTGGATCATCGGCAAATAAACGAACGGCCGTCGGCCAAGCTCGATGCTGGCCCAAAGGCTCGTCGGCGCACCGTTGCCACTCATAAAGTGCGACGACTGCCCAAGGAAGGTCTTACGCCGCGTGTCTACAACGCCGGAACATCCCGGATGGGTGTTCGTCAAGTGCTCAAATGATGGAGTATGTGCTAGTTTAGCTTCGGTTGTGCTCTCGAATTCGACTAGTTGTACTCACTCAAATTTTTATTGTGTAGAATGGATGCAACTTTTGGTATTGGGATGAAGAATGCATCGATCTATTGATAGAGCGCAATTTAATAGATGTTCATGCACTTGTTGATATAATAGAGGTTAGAGATGAAACTAGATGCGAGGAAGCAACGTCATTTCTTTAGACTCGAAGAAGAAAGAAGCACGCAAGATCGAGTCTCCGCAGATCAACAATGAATGCATCGAGAAGGCACTAATCCAACTTACGAGAGCAGTTAAGGAAGTTGGATATCTTCTAAAATGTCTTCTTGTGGTTCTTGTTTTCTTTGGTCTTACTATTCTAGTTAAAATTTAGTGATGTGCTTCCATGTATCAAAAATCAATGATGATAAATAAAGATATGTGTTTCCAAAAATAAAATTTATGCGGACGAGACGCGGCCGAAATGCGACCGTGCGCGGCGCATCCATAAATCCGGACGGACATGACCCCATTGTCACCCTCAAATGGACGAAAAACGGACAAAACGGACGTCCGTTTGGGGGTCATGCGTTGGAGTTGGCCTCAGGTGATGGTTCATTCTCTGTTTCTCACTGTTATAGCATTTATCACATGGTGGAAATGCAACGTTGGCACTGGAGATGCACTGATGTTCATGTGATCTTACTTTCGCTTATTTGTATTCTCTCAGAGGAGTATGCAGACGAGATACAGATATTAAAAGAAGATTCAAGCCATGCAACTTCGCCTAGGTACAATATAAATCAAAAGCTAATATTTCTTACTCCCTTTGTCCTATAATATAAGAAAGTTTTTCAAGCTCATAAGTTTGCAAAAATGTTTTCATAATATGAAGTAAATTGCAAAAAACCACCATAATTAGGAACCATAATTCAAAAAACCACAACATTTTGGTTTTTTACTTTCAAAAACCGCCAACATTGTGCTGACAGTTTTCAGAAAACACTAATGCATTGCTTACAGCGGTTTGATGCAAAACTCTAACAGGTGGGCGCCACTGTCAGGTGCCACATGGCTGGGGTGGAGACGGCACCCGGACCCTTAAACGGCGCTAACTGGTCACGCAAGGACCAGTCAAAATCACCCAAAAAATCCAAGCTAATCTGGTGGCTGTTGTAGACGGACAAGGGAAGGGCACAGGCGGAGCTACGCAGGCCGGTGCTCGTAGCCCGCTCCGGCGAGGTCGAGCTGACGTGCGCCCACGGCCCAGCCCGCTCCGGCGAGGCCGAAATCTCGCGCGCCCACGAACCAGCCAGCTCCGGCGAGGACAAGCTGTTGTGCGCCCACTCCGTCAAGACCAAGATCAAGTGCGTCTGCGCCCCTGCCCGCTCCGACGTGGCCGAACTGCCGTGCGCCCGCGCGCCCGCTCCGGCGAGGCCAAGCTGCCGTGCGTCCACAACGTCAAGGCTACACCCCGCGCATCCGCGCCCCTGCCCGTTCCGGCGTGGCCGAGCTGCCGTGCGTCCGCGCGGTCCGCGCGCCCGCTCCGGCGAGGCCAAGCTGCCCTGCACCCGCGCGCCCAATCCGTCAAGGCCGGCTTCCAGGACGTCCACGCCCCTGCCCGCTCCGGCGAGGCCGAGGTTGCCGTGGTGCTCGATTTGGTCGCCGGCTCGTGGGTAGACGTGCCTGGCATTGAAGTCCTCATCCCTGTAGCATAGCTCCGAACGCCTGCCGGCAGCGAGCTCTCAGGCGAGCTCACAAGCTGCTCGACGGAATGCCAGGGAGGGAGAGAGACTGCTGACAAGTGGGCCTATATCAACTTAACGGTCCATACAAACGCTGGTGACATTTCTTGCCACATCATCACTTACATGCACCCCCGAGGTGTCAGTATTCCACTCAAACTACTCTAATTAGTCAATCAGTGTTTTTTGAAAACTGTCAGCACAATGTTGGTGGTTTAAAAAAAATTGAAATGTGGTGGTTTTTTGAATTACACTACTAGGGAAAACTCTAGTAGTAGCGCGGGTTTTGAGGCTATCAGCAGCGCGGGCAGCCGCGCTACTACTACGTCGCTACAGCTAACTGTTAGTAGTAGCACGGTCTGTACCCGCGCTACTAATATTGACTATAACAGCAACGCTTTTCCAGAACGCGCTACTATTACTTAGCTGTAGCGCTTTCCTAGCCCCCTGCTACTGTTATATCTTTCATCATCCCCCCCCTGCTTCCTACCCCATTTCAGTTTCAATAAACTGCAATTTCCAGATACTAGGTACTACTAGATATCAATTTCATAAAGCATTATAGGTATTGGGTAGTATTCCCTCCGTTCCAAATTGCTCGTCGTGGTTAGTTCAAATTTGAACTAAAACCACGACGAGTAATTTAGAACGGAGGGAGTACTAGATAACAATTTTATATATAGTCAACATGCATCCTCAAGTAGTACAAGGTGATATCGACGACGATCATCGTATTTAGTTCTAGATGATGTCGACGACGATCATCATATGTAGTTCTAGATGATATCGACGACACTCATTATATGTAGTTCTAGATGATATAGCCACACACATATGTAGTTCTAGATGATATCGACGACGATCATCATCTGCAAGCCTGGGCGGTGGGTGTTCCTGATAGTAATTAGGATGGCCTGTCCAACACGAAGATTCTTGCCAACGAGGAATCTTTTCCACCCAACCGAGTTTAAGTGTGCGTGACCGTCCGTGTCCATGCGGTAAGTACAAGTGGTGACGGAGCCCATTGTGGTAAAGCGTAGTCCAGCTGAGCCTTCTTCATCAGGCTCGATACCACAACTCACAGATAGGCTCTTTGGCAATTTCTGAATAAGAAAAATATATCAATTAATAAATAGCCTCGCACATACTTTTGCAAATATATTTCTATTAAGTATAGATTTGTACACTATCAAAAGATACAGTACTACACATTTGTACTAAGCATGAATTCTACTAATAAGTATATATGGATTATCTACACTATTAATAGTTTCTTGGATTCTACACTAATAAGCATGTGATCGGACTTTACACTAAAGCATATCATCGACTAGATTCCACACAACATATTATTGGACTCTACACTAAGCATATCATCGGTAATTTGCATTTGTAAGTATAACATACCATATCATGCCGATCGACCATGGTACTTGTCAGGCGGGTCACGAATGGCACCCCGACAAAGTCATCACGTGGCGGAATTATGTCCCATAGGTTGCACACCTCCTCCTCGCCCAGCCTCATTCTTTGAGCTACGATGGCTTCATGAAGTGGGTCCTCATCATCTTCATCGAGTGGGTCCTCATTATCTTCATCATCTTCGTCATCTTCATCATCTTCTACCAGGTTGATATAAATGACAGCCAGCTTGGGTCTTTCTGCTCTGAAGGAGAAGCTGATCAACTCACCACCAGTAAGACGCATGCGGGCGAGGAAACAGGCCCATCCATCTCCTTCAATCTGCGACATATTGTGTCCTTTCTCGACCTCCATAGTGTACGGCCCCCAGGAGCCTCAAAGGTCACAGTGTCTCCTGTTAGCTTGTTGAATTTCAACCTCACATTGCATGGGACGATCTGTGTAAAAAAGAAAAATGACACAATGCTCTAATGCCAACACTAAAAAAATAATTGTTACATTTCATATAATTTCTTACCGCCGCAGGACGAAAACTCGGCTGGAAGTAGATGCCGAACAGCTTGCCAGTTGCAAGGCTGCTGGCGCACCTTGACTTGCACAGTTGACATGGTGGTGGTGGTGGTGGCGCCATTTTCCTAAAGCAATATGAGCAAAGAATTAACGATCCACTTCACAGGAAAGAAAAACAGTAGCATGTGGTATTTTTGGTTCTTCTTTAGTTATATTTTCATAGTGGAACCCGATCCCAAAAAGTAAACAACAAGCTCTCAATCAACTTACTAACACCTTCTATAATAGAACCAACAACTAGTAGGCAAATGCCAAATCAGCCAACAAGACTCACAACCAACAAGTTCTCAATTAGCTTACTAACACCTTCTAGAAGAAGAGATTCTTCCGCGGGAAGCAATTTGATGGACAATTATAATCCTAAGATCTAGTAACATATAAGATAACAAAGTATCACCTACGAAAGCATTTCAGTGGCACCTATTGCCAAAAAAACTATTTGGCCCTACCAAAGGTATAATCCTAAGATCTGTAATAAGTTATCTACCAAATCAAGGTACCACCTACCAAGACACATTTCATCTAATTTGGCCCCTATTGCCTAAGATAACTGATTAAAAAAACAAGTGGCAAATTTAATTGGGATTAACTTAGCACTTGCAAACTAAATACTTGTATCAAAACCAATATCTAGCAGATCACGGTACCACCTACCAAAGCATTTCAACTAAATTGGCACCTACATTTTGCAAAAAATAACTTATTACAGAAAAACAAAAGCATCTAATTATCCATATCAAATTCGTAAGCCCTCGCTGCATCTAGGTAGGGCAGCCCTCGGGGGGTGCTGTCGAGGAGGAGGGATGGCATGGTGACCTCGTCGGGGGTGCTGACGAGGGGAAGGCCGGTGACTTTCCTACGAGAGGGGGCGACGACATCGGCGGGCGAGGGGATCGAGGGCGGTCGGCCAAAGGCGCCCGGCCAGAGCTCGCGGGCGGTGACAGAGTGGGCGGCGAGAGGGTGGAGGAGCAGAAGAGGGGCAGCGAGAGGGGGAGGAGCATTACCTGCGGCGGCGGTGGCGGAGGAGAAACCCTAACTGCAGCTGCCGGCGTCGGGCGGAGGGGGACGATTGAGAGATGAGCGTGGGGGGGGGGCTGCGTGCTTTGTTTTGCTGTACCAGTAGCGCGGGTACAGGGAGCGGCTACTGCTAATCCCAATAATATCAGTAGCGCTTTGCCCTGAAAAAACGCTACTGCTAAGTCTAAACATGTAAAAACATCAAAAATATACATTGGTCATCATTGATCTTTTTGTCTAGAATCTAAATAGTCAACATGAATCCTCACTGTGCCTGTATAGGCACAGGTGAAGATTCATATTGCAGCCACAAATCCTACACATATAGTTCAATGAAGACCAAGTGCTGGAGGTAGTTTGAGAAGTAACATATTTAAGGTGGTAAACACCTTGTTCACTTAGCAGTATGGGACTAAACTTAACTAGTTGCAAGAGGGGATGATACTTAGCATCAGCGAGTTTTGAAGAAAAACGCTGCTACTGAGTACTTTAGCAGTAGCGCCTCCAGGAGAAGGGCGCTACTACTATATCTAGCCTGGAGGCAACGCCGTGGCAATTGTAGTAGTAGCGCTTTTTTCACCTAGAGCGCTACTGTTACTGGGCTATTAGTAGCACGGTTTTCTGAAACTCGCTACTGCTAATTAGTAGTAGCGTTTGTTTTTAAACCACGATGCTGCTAAGATTTTGTGTATAAGGTTTTTCTTAGTAGTGTTAGGGTCCTCAATTATGATGGTTTTTTGCAATTTACTTTATATTATGAGACAGAGGGAGTAGATACCATGGCAGAGACTAGTCATCCATGTGCCCGTGCATACATACTGAAATCTCAGCCAAATAGCTGTCGACATACATCAAGCAGATTCATTTCGATGCTCATCGTGCATGTGCTTGCTGAAGTCTTAAGTGTTGCAGAACTGGTTAGTTGTTCATTGTTCATTTTCATCATTCATTCAAAGTACAATGATATTTTTTCTACTTAAAAAAAAAGTTTTTTCCGTTGTGTGTGTGTGGAGGGGCGGGGCGGGGGGTCTTCAGCCAGTTGATGTACATCTCGAAATTATTAACTCAACTGAGACCAATATTTGGTCAAGTAAAAATATGGACAGTTGATAATTGTTTTGATTTTCTAAGACCCTCCAACATAATACATAGTTCAGTATTGTAACCGTGAAATCTGAGATGTACATAAACTAGCTGAAGGGCCCATGTGGTTTCATGGATTATCTTGTTGTGGCTTGCCATCTGTCTGATCTTTGTCGGCTGTTTGAGATGTTGTGTGGGCTTGGCCCTGGATGTAATGGTTTTCTCATGGTTTTCTGCAAATTAACCGGGCAAACTATCTTCCTCTTAATTAATGTAGAAGGCAAAGTTTTTGCCTCTGTCTAAAGAAAAAGTAACTGTGAAATTCAGTTGCAACTGATCCAAACCATTAAACTAGCCTTACATTCATATTTACAATCTACATATGTAGTTTCTGCCGCCTTCCTCCACTAGAATATCATATTAGCCATACAAACTGGAATCTTGCTATTTCATTAAGAGTTAAATACACTACAAGTACCCTAACTTGTCCGGTGCGGTCAGTTTGGTGCCTAAACTTGAAAAATACAAAAAGTGGTGTCGTAACTTGTCTGAGCGTTCAAATACGGTGCCTCTGGAAGTATGCCGCCGTATCGAGTGCCCGCGTGGCATGCCAGCCTATCGTTGGGCCACATGTCATTGGTTGCTGGTGCTGAACGCGAGCTGTGAGCTATGCTTGTTGTTTTTTACAAGAATGCCCCTGGATTTTAATTAATTCTCAGAAAAATACCCCTTGGTTTTAATTAATACTCGCAAAAAAAACCAGGAAGCCAGCGTACAGGGAATTCAAACATGGGACATCCTCGTCGCCTGACAATCGAGCGGACCAGGCGGCCACGGTCTGGTTTGTGCTTAATTATCAGCAAGCAGTTTATATAGATGATTGACATATCGCTCTGCATATGCTTTTACTGGAGTAATTTTCTTTTTATTTATTCTAAGTTACTATCTTGTCTTTCTTCGAGTGAAGTGTCTGTTTAGTTTTCATGATACATATTTTTTTCCATATGAAAAAATAAAATAATTATCAATATATAATTTTGTCTATTTTATATCTCTATTCTATTTTCATTATTGTGTACTTTGAAGAG
The DNA here is from genome assembly GCF_018294505.1 of Triticum aestivum. NCBI lineage: Eukaryota > Viridiplantae > Streptophyta > Magnoliopsida > Poales > Poaceae > Triticum > Triticum aestivum. The sequence continues at coordinate 537,566,314 of NC_057814.1, forward strand.
ATAAACATTAACTTTTTCTAAAATTGATATGGAATTAAAGAGTTGAACATATATTAAAAACACGGTGAGCATCTTTTGAAAGACACGTTCACGTTCATGTTCATTTTTCATTTTCATATTATTTTAGAAAATGTTCACCACGTTTTTTGAAAATGTTGAATGTGTATTAAAAAAATATTGTGTAATATTATTCTTAAATTTCTACAAACACGCTTAACATGTTAGTACATATCTGGAATTTATTATCGTCACACAATAATATTTAATACATGTCGAACAGTTTTAAAAATAGAATATTGTCAATTTTAAATAATTGTGCATTTTAAAAATAGAATGATGGTACACAATAATTGTTCGTGCTTATGGTCCTCAATGAAGATGCATAAATTTACACAATAATTTTTAATATACGTTCAACTTTTTATGTCCACATAAATTTTAGAAACATTTCATGTTTATCTCTTCAAGGTACACAATAATGAAAATAGAGTAAAGATATAAAATAAATAATAATTTCATATTGATAATTATTTTATTTTTTCATATGTGAAAATTTATGTATCATGAAAATTAAATAGAAACTTCACTCAAAAACATGTGCAAAGAGATACGCGGAATCGTGCATATAAGTTGCTAGCTAGCAGTTAAATGTAAACCAAAATGTGACCTCTTGGTCCGCTTGTTTGTTAGGCACCTGGATGTCCGTGGTCTGAATTCCCTTCATGCCAGCTTGTGTTTATAATTTTGTGAGAATTAATTAAAGTACAAGCGCGTTCCCGTAAAAAAAACATGCGTCCAGCGCGCCTAACATTTTCTTTTCCGAGAACTAACTAAAGCACAGGGGCATTTCTGTAAAAGAAAAACTACACGCACAACTCACAACGCGCCCGCAGCCGCTGACATGTAGCTCTTCAATTCGTTTGACTCTAAAAAAAATCTCCACTTATTTTCCCTAAAATGTTTCTAGTTCTTCTGTTCCTTCCTGCTAGCAGCCCTTATATGTATGTTACTATCCAACACTTCTCTAACTATTCTATGTTTACAAAATCAGAAAGACCATGTTATTTACTTATACTCCTACTTGAATCTGGCTGCTTGGCATTGTAAATATCGGCCCCTCCTATGTTCTGTGTCACGCTCCGCCTCTGCATGGGCACATGGATGAGTTTTCCATCTGTGATATCAATGAAATTAGTAGTGGCTTTTGATTTATACTGTATCTAGGTGAAGTTGCATGGCCTGAATGTCTTTCAATATTTGTGCCTCGTCTGCATACTCCTATAAGATCACACGAACATCAGTGCATCTCCAGGTGCCAGAGTTGCATTTTCACCATGTTAAGATACATTCTATAACAGTGAGAAACTGAGAATGAGCGACCGCCTGAAACTTGTGTTTACTTTGTCCTAGATACTCTGCAGATATACTCCCTCCGTTGAAAATTACTTATTAGGAAAATTGATGTATCTAGACATATTTTAATTTTAGATACATTCATTTTTATCCATTTATGCGACAAATAATTCCGGACGGAGGGAGTATTAAGCATATAACACCCCCCCCCCCCCCAGCCTTGGAGATATCCCTGAATAAATTTTTAATGTTTTCTGTCTAGCTCCTCCACTGGTTGGACGAAGTCTTGTCTGAACGATGAGACCTCTTCAGCGGTTGATTTACCATGATCACGATAGAAGTAGAAATATCAATAATGATTAGAGCTGCAATTTTATATCTTTCTTTTTGCGAGGATTTATATCTTATTGATCACCCGTCTAGAACTAGTACCACGACATTTTTACTTGGACCTATTGGAACCAGTTGTTTCCCTCTATCTCTGGCAGATTAAAGAAGTGATAGATGAAATATGCACCTGTGAACTAGGATGCATACAACGTATCTATACCAACATAAAAAGATCCAAAGGGGTAGATTCAATTAATCTGGGCCATCAAATTATGTCAATCCAACGACCTAGACTGCTTTAATATCGAGCGCTCAACACGTTTAGCTTGCAGTTAATTTCATTTCAAATATAGTGCTAACCACATAATAACACGCAAATAATATCCTACTTAATATCCGCATGCACTTAATATACTTCCAAATTAACGTGCATTGCACGTACACATTGACTAGTAATGAATAAAAGTTCACTTTAGAAATCTATATCTATCTATATCTATATCTATCTATACCTAATAATAATGGGGCTATTGCTTCTGGTGATACGTCACCGAAATTGCCTCCAAAGTTTTATAATATTACCTGTCGATGCAACCTCTCCCTCTGTTCCTAAATATTTATCTTTTTTAGAGATTTCAAATGGACTGCCACATACGGATGTATATAGACATACTCCCTCCGTCCGGAAATACTTGTCGGGAAGATGGATGTATCTAGATGTATTTTTGTTCTAGATGCATCCATTTTCATCAATTTCTACGACAAGTATTTTCGGACGGAAGGAGTATTTTAGAGTATATATATTCACTCATTTTGCTCCGTATGTAGTCACTTGTTGAAATCTCTAAAAAGACAAATATTTAGAAACAGAGGGAGTATAAGTGATAAAAACATTTCACACAGGGGAGGCCCCTCCTACGCCGGCCCATGTAGTACGAAACTTCTATACTACGCGTGCTGGGAGAAGACAGATAGCGCCTCTTTGGGCCGGCCCATGTCGATGGCCTGTTTTCTAAATCTTGATTTTTTTTCGTTCTTATTTTCCGTATTTATTTTTCTACTTCAAATAATTCGGGACTTCAAAATTCCAAAAATAAAAAAATGCCAATTTTGAAATAAAATGTTAATATCTCATAAATGTTTAAGAATTCAGAAAATGTTCGCGATTTTTAAAATTGTTCGCACACTCAAAAATGTTCACTATTTTGAAAAAGAATGTTCAGGAAGTCAAAAAATGTTCATGATTTTTTCAAACTTCTTTTATTAAAAATTGTTAATTAAATTGAAAAAAAAATTGCCAATTCAAAAAAAATTCATGAATTGAAAAATATCTCAAAATTCAAAAACTGCTTGTGACTTACAAAATAGGTTATTTATTTATAAAATGTTCGTTGATTCAAAAAATGTTCGTTAAATCAAAAAACATTCGTGAATTTGAAAATTGTCCCACCAATTTCCAAAAAAAATGTTCGCCGATTCTATAAATATTTGCCTATTCAAGAAAAATGTTTATAAAATGTTCACAATTTTTATTTTGCAAATAGTATAAAATGTTGATGAACTCAAAACATGTTCATGATTTAGAAAATGTTAAAAATCTGTAAAAATATTCAAGAATTTGAAAACTGTTCATGATTTCAGATATGTTCACGAGTAAGAAAATATGTGTTGGGCATAACAATGAACCTCTGGTTATGACTTACAACATGGAGGAACATGGCAACTCCATTCCACAGTGACGTGGATGCTATCTTGTAGCAGCCCCTGCTCCTGAACGTCTGCACAAGCCTTGTGAAAGATGCTCTTTGCATTCGAAGCATCCACAGAGCCTTTGTGTCGTTGCTATTTTTGTTGTAGATCAGATTCACTATCCTCTCCTGATCCCGGATTAACGTCGGACCATGCCGTATTACTAGATTTGTCATTTTGATGAACAACTTTCTTACAGACCAACAAGATCCAGGCCCGAACCATAGCTATCGACGATGCTGCCTGAACTACAAGCTTCATCAGTTCATCCACAACGTAAGCGACATCCATGGTGCAGTCAGCAATGGCGCAATCGACCCTAAACGGTCCTAATGAACGACCTAACAGAGGAAGGGGAGCTTACCGGCTTCGGGGTCGGGGGGGAGGGCATGGCTGAGACGAGGATGGCAGGACGGAGTTGAAGAAGAAGGGGAGAGGCAGCTGCCATTGCCGGAGAGTGATGCTGATGTCGCCGTTGCTATCGCAGATCCGAGTCATCGTCGTCGTCGGTGCCAAGAACAGAGGATGGCTTTTTCTAGAGCGGGGGTGAGCGGGTAAATGGGGGTGAGGGTATATTACGCCATCCTGCCTCCGCCAATTTCCGTCCCCACCATCTCCGCCCGAACCCCCTGCACTGCGTCCTACGTCGGGGCCAGCTTTTGCGCCCGAGTCAGTCTAGCTGGCTGGAAATGTCTGATTCGAGCATTTCAAGCAAGCTAGGCTCTGGAATGCTTTAAGTTCCGAACCGATGCGAACCAAACCGCCTTGCACGCAACCAAACAAACCTTTTTCATCTCGCCCAGGCCTGGTTGGGATGTATGCAGCCTACCAAACGAGCCCCTAGTAAATTTGCAACTAATGCTAGCTACGAGCAGCACGTAAGCCAGCCCGGCCCAGCCCTGCGTGTGCGCAGACGGCTACAGCGCCACAATGGGGGCGACACGACCACTCTTCCCCACGCCCACTCTCATGGGCCGCGCTCAACTGGGCCGCTAGGAATGCGGCCCTGGGACGAAGCAACTGGGCCGCTAGGTCTACCTAAGTTATTTGGGTTAGATCTACCTAAGTTACTTCCAATAATGTGATGCCACGTGGAAGTGTTGGTTCCGAGAAAAGTATGACCACTTGAGAACAACAAAGACATAATCTTGAAACTTCCAGGAAGTTTCCGCTAATATCTTCGTCGCAAATATGGCAGCAGGAGGTTGCCAGGAAAGTTCCAATGATGGCCCCACATATTTACTTTTGGCTCCACTAAGAGCATCTCTAATAGCTTTGAGATACGTGTTGGTAGAATGTGCCATATATGTTTTCTATAATACGACACCTGGGATGGAAAAAACCCTAAATCGGCGACGACCCATCCCCGCCGCCACAGGCCTTTCCCCGTCCTTCCCTTGCTCGGAGCCGCCGGACAAAGCCCTAGCGGCAGACGGTGGCGGAGGGCCTTCTTTTCCGCTCTTGTGCCTCCATCAAGGCACCTGAAGGAGTCCCCTACCTCGTCCAGTGTCTGCTTGCGCCGTTGCTGGGGGCGCCCCCACGCTCACGCTTGGGGGACACAGCCAGGACGGGTGTGACCGCCATGATCAAGGTAGTGGCTTGTCGTCCACCTCATGTTGCTTTCCCTTGGCCAGATCTAGTCGGGGCAGAAGCCTTGGGTAACTGACCTCGCCTAGATCCAGCAGGACGACCTAGGGGTTTGTGGGCGCGAATCCTCCCCATGCCGGTCATGGTTGCACGACCAGAGCCCAGAGCTCATGGGGATGTGGAAAGAAGGTGTCTTCCCGTCCTGGATGCCGCCGATGCTTGTTCTCATCCAGATCTGATGGGTCTGGCCTAGGGTTCTCCGATGTGGTTGGTCTTCCCCTTGTTCCTGTCATGGAAGTGGGGTAGGGGTTCCCGGGGATGTGGAAGGAGGTGCCTTTTGGTCCCGTCCCACGGTGGTTGGTGGCCTTGGTGTCGGGCAGCGGTACAGTTGGGCGCGGGATCCTGGATGCCAGGGCGGCGGCCTTGGAAGGTGGTATGCAAGGGCATCTTCTCACGACGATTGAAGGTATGTCCATGATTTGACATGGTGAAGGATTGTGGTGATGTTGCATATGATGTTTCTTCAAGTTGTTGTTTATGTTTCCTTGTATGTGATGCTTGATGTACCATGTGGTAAAATATGGCATGCTCACCTTATTTGTTTGATTGAATGATGTATAAAACATAATGCCTAATTTATGAATCATAATGTAGTCGTACCGTGTCTAAACTAGTTGGTTTCGTGCATAAACAAGGAGAAAAAGAAAGAAAGAAAGAGGAGACGTATTGTGTTGACAGAAATCTACTTTGAATCAGTTCTTGGGACGGCATATCTTAGTTTGCAAGGGGCAATGAATTTAGGGGAATTTAGTGGCGATGAGGGAACCGCATATCTTAGTTCGCAAGTGAAAGAAATTTAAGGAGATTGAGTGACGATGAGCACAGACACACTCTTAGGAAGTATTTGCTCCCAGAAATGTACTACCTTTCATAGAGAATATATGTGTTGGGTCATTCTTAAGACTCAACATATTGTACACGCTCTAAGGTCTAAATTGAAGCAAACGGTGTTTCTATTTCAGGCCAGGCAACTAATTGCCAGCATTGCCGTCGTTGCAGACATGCCAGGTCTGGATGGTCTTTGTCAATTTGCGACATCATGAAGGGCAATGAACTCATCTTCTACAAAAAAGTAAGTATACATCTATACTTCAATATTACATGGTGCTTATTTGGTCCTTATATATGAATTGTTAAAAAAATCTGATTATGCAACAGACAGATTTATGGTTCCCTCGTCGACGCGACACAGAGAGCATTTCCACATACTTATTCAGCCATTTATATTGCAACCAAGCAGCAAAGCTCTAAACAATAAAAGACAGAATTAGCAAATATTTACAACATCGTCAAATTTTTAAGCCCTTCATGATGATGGACGACGCTCAAATTTCTTAGTAGCTATACAAATGAAAAGTGGTTGTAAAATGTGATTACAAATACTGACACAACATCTCTTTTTTTGGTAGAACTGGAGTCCTTGTTAGCGAAGTGTCAAAAAAGAATCATGCTCAATTCAACTTCAAGATCGCGTTGAGGAAGAACCATCGCCGGCGTACAAGGTACGAATTTCAGTACATTCTTCTGTGACCGGACACACACAGTTAGCAGTTGCATTGCAGTCATATGCCAGGTCAGTAAATTCAGGAGCTACCTGACTAACTCACCAAGCAAGGTAAACTATACATTAATTCTTTTTGCATGAAACACTCATGTTCAGAAGCTAGCGCCGCAAACGGGCGCATGATTTATCTGTAGAACAGAGCATACAGAAGTAGCAGTATATATAATAGGTAATGAAAGAGAAAGAAAAGACATGTGGAACCGAAACTTCGAAGATAGACTGATTTCTTGCCTCATATAGTCAGTCAATTGATCACTGTCATTTTTGTCACAGGCAGTAATATACTTCCATATAATTCAATGAACATTGATAAAAACAACTAAATACCCACCTAAATTACAACCAATCTTTGACATATACCAGACAACTGATTACACATCTTATGCTCCACACATAAGTTTCCTAAAACGAATAGAGTATATGAATGCTAGAGATACAAATGCGAAGAGAATGGCCTAGGGGAAGGGGACCCCCATATGCTCTGAGGAATGATTTCAGTTTCCTTCTCCCCCACTATGTCAGTGCTGGAGAAGTCTATGTTCTTACTATGCTCCAGCAGCTCTTATTATCGTCGAGCGATTACAATGTATCCCGCACAGCCGGGATCTTCAACGCCTGGCTCGAAATAAATTAAATCATTCTTTGATTATTCAGTTATTGCACAACACTACTGTACATCCAATCTTTCCGGAGTTTCAACTGATGCTATTGCAATGTTGAAGCACTCCGCTGCAGCCCAGTCACTGCACTGGCAATCTTGCCATTTGAGTTTCTGATCTGCATGCTTGCAGTCCTCCTAGTCCTAAGCTTCGGCATGAAGAGGGTGCTAAGCATCTTATCAAGGCCTTCAGCGCTGTACTTGACGTACTTGCTCGCGCTGATGTCCTGCTCGACAAGCGGCCCGTAGTTCTGCATGAAGCTACGGTAAACAGGCACTATAGCCTGCACCACAAGGTGGCACACCCTCTGCTGCAGATCCTTATCTGGTATGATCCACGCGGACTGCTTCTGGTACATCTCATCAAAGCTGGCGTTGAACGATTTGAGCCGCTGCTTCACCAAGTCCCTTGCTGTAGCCTGACCCTTGGAGAACAAGATCAGACCCTCCCTGCTCAGCAGGGGCGCAAGCGTTCCCCAGCTCTCCCTTAGAAACAGTGCTGAGTAGTAGTCCTTGTACTGCTCATGCTCCCGGAGCCATTCATCACCTAAGATCTCCCCCATCTTGGTACTCTTCAGGTGCTTGAAGAAGTGCGAGTGGGTGTTCATCATGAAGAGAGATGACAGCGTCTTGTCCTCATACGCCTTTGCCCATGTGTCGAAGTTGGCCTCCAGGGCCTTAACAATGTTGTGCACTGCATCGACGAGCATCTTGTCGTTGAACGCCTCCTTGCGCCAGCTGCGGTGGATGGTAAGCACTTGTGTGAGCACAGACCGATATTGCTCCCCAAGGAGTTGGTTGCAGTACTTGGGGACGAAGGTAACCAGGCCTGGCACTCCGCCGTCGGCTGGGGGCGGCATTTTGCGCTGCAGCTCCACCTGCACCAGCAACTCCTCAAAAATCTCAACAGAGCCATCCACCACTCTCTTCACAAGCTCTCTGGTCCTGCTTTGGATCTCCAGGCATGCCTTTCCACCAAACAACCGGTTGAAGTCCAATCTGAGCTTACTGAGAGAATCGAACACATCAAGCAGCCTCAGGAGCTTGATGGGGTCCTTCTTGGCATCAGCCACGGCGCGGCCAAACTTGAGGAAATCAAGAATTCCAGCGCGCGCCGCAATGTCCGCGAAGCAAGCGGCCGCGGCTTCTGGCCGCCGCTCGAAGACAGCAACACAGAGCTTCCGCTCCGCTTCCAATAGGTGGCGCACCGCGAACTCCAAATGCCGGCCCCAGAGCTCGACGCTCGGGCTCAGCGCCTGAGCATCCTGTGTCTGGTCTTGCAAGTAATCGAGGCCGAGCGCGTGGAGGCTGGCGCTCACCGTGTCCCCACGAGCGTCGGCATACGCCGCCACACAGTAGCTGAGCCGCCCATTAGCGGCGAGGCGGTCAAGGGTGAGGCCGAGCTTCTGCACGGCGGCGGCGGGGATCCTCGGCGGCGTGATGGAGGCGGCGGCGGGCTTGGCCTTGTCGTGGTCCTCCTGCATAGCGAGCGGAGCAGAGTGCTCCGCGAGGAGGCGGCAGAACTCGGCCTCGAGCACGTCGAGGGCGGCGGTGAGGAGCCCGGCGTCGAGGCCGGCGGCGGGGACGCCCTTGAGTTTTGAGAGCGCCCCGGCGAGGTCGGCCACGAATCGGGGGTCGGCGAGGCTGCGCTTGCCGAGGTAGTCGACGATGTCGGAGAGCCAGTCGACGGCGAGGCCGCAGTTGTCGGCGAGGAAGCGGAGCGCCTCCTCGAGGCGGGCGACGAGGGCGAGGTAGCCCGGGAGGTCCTCCCTGGCGGCGGCCCCGGCGAGGAGCGGCGGCTCGAGGCCGTGCACGGCGTCGAACACCTTGAGCACGGCGGCGGCGGGGCCCACTGCCCGGTCGATGTTGGGCCCCGCCCCCTCGAGCGCGTCCCGCGGCGCCCGGATCGGGCGCACCCCGGCCTCCGTGGCCGCCAGCCGCGCCTGGATCTCCCCGACCCTGGCGCCCGAGCGCGCCAGCGCGTGGCTCAGCGCCCGCGACCGCTCCACCCCCGCCCGCAGCGCGCTCCGCGCCGCCTGCAGGCTCGCCATCCTCCGCGCCTCCTCCGCCCCCTGATCCATTCCCATCCCCCGCCGCCTACGCACAAGCTCGCCCTCCGAATGCGCGCCGGACGGACCGCTCGACGCCCACGGCCGCGGGCGGGTTCGTCCCGCGCTCTGGCTCGCAGGAATTCGCGCAGGAATCAATCTGCCGGCCGGTGAGAGCTCGGGGTCCGGCGTCCCTTGCAAGCGAGTGCGTACTACTTATCCGCGGAGGCAGGGAGGGAGGGAGGGGGGAAGGGCGATGGCGACGGGCGCCCGTCCGGCCGTGGAGGTGGGTGACGGGCGCTGGGAAGATGGGTGCTCTGCTGTGGCGTGCGGGGCAGAGGCGGAGGGAGGTGGAGCGGGGAGGAGAAGGGGGGCTGAGGTTTAGGTTGGACTTGGAAAGGGGGAGAGTTTTTGGACGGGAAAAGGAGGGCTGGGAGAGTCGAAACTGAAGGCACGCGCTCCGGCCTCCGGCGCTTGCTTGGGCTGGTCCGGTCTGTGGTTGGGGCGTGGGTGGAGTCGAAAAGAAAAGAAATTGTGGGGCTGGCTGGCCACGCGGACGGGGGGCGAGGTGGCGGCGGCCGCAGGTTGGGTAATTGGAGCCAGCTCGCGCCCCACGCGGCACCGGGTTTTGTTCTCACTTTGCGTCGGGGCCTTTTCCCGTGGCCCTCTGCTTCGTGGGGACTACTTTCCGCGCGGGTCGGGCGTCGTGCCCGTCGCCGTTTCTTCCCGGTTCGGTTCGGCCGAGCGGTTGACCGTGCCGTTGCTGTCAGGTACACCCCTGTGCGTCCGAGTTTCACCGCAATTATTGCCTACGCTCACTTCAATCTGTTCTTGTACTGCCAGTACGCTTGCACTGTCACGCACTCACGCCAGGGCCAGGCTCACTCTGCTGGATGGATGGACGGATGCCACCGCTTTGTGCGTGGGGGTACTACTTTCCACTTTTGTTGCTTGCCCGCACGCTGACACGCCAGCGACTTGGCTTGGGTGCCCCCGGGCCGTGTCTACCTGGGTGTGGGTGCACGCCAGTGGAGTTCATGTTTGTATGCGACGGGGCAAGGGAAACGTGATACCGCAAAGGGATGGCGTGGAAGCAACGTGGATCAGTACGCACCGGAAGCTTCTGTCCCGGCTGAAGCCGCTGCCATGTTGGCGTGCAGCAGCCGATGGAGCGCTTCAATGTGGGTTGGTTGGGCGTGAAGTTCGGCCAGTGGAGTAGTAATAAACTTAATTAATGGCCGGGGGCTGGAGGACGGTTGGTGATCGCCATCGCTACCGGCGGGCTGACCGCCGGGTCTCTCATCAGCGGTACGCCGTGCGCCGGGTCAGGACGTGCCGACTGATGTAGTACGTGGTGTACGTGAGCGAGCACGGTCAGTTCCAAAAGAGGGTGATGGAGCGTGGAAGGTGGAACGAACTGGCAGGCGGCCATCGGCTGTCGCGTCCAAATTCCTGATTTAGGCTAGCTGTAGTTGACCTTCTGGCGCCGTGCTGTTTCCACGAAGCGCTGTACTTACTGGTAAATAAATACTGTGCTGGTAGTACCACCGGCGTTGGGCACTTTTGGCTAAGCATGCATGCATAGTTAGCTGGCTGCTTAATTACCAGACCGTACCAGCACATGACGTTAACTTTGAGAAACCTAGCTAATCAGGGCGTCTCCAACGCCGACCGCCAGACCTCCCTCGAGCGTGAGAGGTCGCGTCCGTTCTTGGCCAGAATGAATGTGGTTCCGGCACTCTCGAGTGGCACGAATACGTGACAACCGCTTCGCGCGGAAGTGGGCGTGGGCCGGGTGGGACCGGGGTGTCGGATGAGTGCGTGGCAGCAGTCCAGACGACCGCAAAAGCCCTCCCCCTCACTCGATTTGTGAGAGAGCGGACGTCCGGACCGGTTCGCAGATCGATAGGTTACCACTACTCGGCACTGTTTCTAAGGGAGAGCTGGGGAACACTTGCGCCCCCGCTGAGCAAGGGAGGGTTTGATCTTGTTCTCCAAGGGTCAGGCTACAGCAAGAGACTTGGTGAAGCAGCGGCTCAAATCGTTCAACGCCAGCTTTGATGAGATGTACCAGAAGCAGTCCGCGTGGATCATACCAGACAAGGATCTCCAGCAGAGGGTGTGCCACCTTGTGGTGCAGGCTATAGTGCCTGTTTATCGTAGCTTCATGCAAAACTACGGGCCGCTTGTTGAGCAGGACATCAATGCGAGCAAGTATGTGAAGTACAATGCCGAAGGCCTTGATAAAATGCTGGGCACCCCCTTCATGCCAAAGCTATATGACTAGGAGGACGGCAAGCTTACAGCTCAGAAACTCGAATGACAAGAATGTTGGTGCAATGACAGGGCTGCATCGCACTACTTCCACATTGCAATAGCATCATTTGATGAAACTTTGAAAAGACTGGATGTGAAGTGTTGTGCAACAACTGGATAATCAAGAATGATTTAATTTTCCTCGAGCCAGCCTTTGATGACCCCGGTTTTGCGGGAGACATAATAATGGCTCCATGGTTAGAGATGCTGGAGCATAAGAAGAACATGAACTTCTCCCGTGCCGACATCGTGGGGAAGGAGGACACCGAAGTGCTTCCTCGGAGCATATCGAGGTCGCCTCCCCCTAGACCATTCTCTTGGCATTCTTATCTCTAGCAGCATGCTCAATTCATTGTAGTGAACTTATGTGGGGAGCATAATATGTGTAATCACTTGTCTGTTACATGTCAAATATTGGTTGTAGTTTACCTCCGTCCTGATCTATTGGTCCTTTTCTTATTTTATGTCAAAATTTGATCATGGATTTAGTTAACTAGATGTTAATGCGTGTCATAAAAAATTATGTCGTTGGATTTGTATTTGAATATAATTTCAAATGATACTATTTTTTGTGACATACATTAACATTTAGTTAACTAAATCCATGATCAAAATTTGGCATAAAATACTAAAGGACCAATAAATCAGGACGGAGGTAGTACGTAGGTTTTTAGTTGTTTTTATCAACATTCAGTGAATTACGTGGGAGTATATCACCACTAGTGGCAAAAATCACAGTGACCAATTGATCGGCTACATGAGGCAAGAAATAAGTTTATCTTCAAAGTTTTGTTATCACATCTTTCTTTCCTTCTCTGCAATTGATCGGCTACATGAGGCAAGAAATCAGTACTTAGATTTATCTAGGTACTGATGTACCTAGACACGTTTTTAGTGTTAGATACATCTGTATCTAGATAAATCTAAGAAGACGGATGCAATATACTCCCTCCGTCTCATAATATAGTCAAAAACATTCTTATATTATGGGACGGAGGGAGTATTATATACACTGGTAATACTTATTTATGCTTTCTACATATAAAGCGTGCGCCGCTAGCCTCTGAACATGAGTGATTCCATGCAAAAGGAAGAAGTGTAGAGTGTACTGTGCTTGGTGAGCTAGTCAGGTAGCTCCTGAATTTACTGACCTGGCATGTAACTTTGCAATGCAACTCTTACCGTGTGTGTCCCCTGACAGAAGAATTCACTGAAATTCGTGCCTTGTACGCCAGTGATGTTGCATCATCATTCAACATTGTTCTCCCTAAACGGGACCTTGAAGTTGAATTGGGCATGATTCTTTGTTGACACTTTGCTGACAACGACTCCAGTTCTACCAAAAAAATTGTTGTCAGTATTCATAATCAAATTTCACAACCTTTTTCATTCTAGTTGTAGCTATTAAGAATCAATTTAGTGTCGTCCATCATCATGCAAGGGCTTAAACATTTCATGACGTTGCTGATTCTATCTTTATTGTTTAGAGCTTTTTGTTGCATCGTCAAGAGAACAGTAAATTGTTCTGCTGTATAATCAGAGGCACCAAGTAAGCATAATGCATACTTACATTTTTTAAGTATAGATGTATAAAAAAATTGTAGAAGAAGAGTTCATTGCCCTTTATGATGTCGGCAATGCATGCTGAAAAAAATTTGCCTGGCCTGAAACAGAAACACTGTTTGCTTCAATTTGGACCTTCAAGCATTTTAAGCGTTCATATGGTATGCATGCTTGTATTTCTCGCCCGTGATCTTTGTCCGTGCTCCAGCAGAGTTGGCACGAACCGCTGTTTTTGGGCCTTGATCTTTACTTGGCATTCAGTGTTCCATGAAGTGACAAGTCGATGACACACTAGTATTTTCTGATCCAGGAATAATTTGCAGAATTTGCAAAAAAAAATCCAGTATTGTTGCCCGGCGGAACTCGTAGAATGAAAACCTGAAAGAAATATTAAAAAACAAGGTGATTTTATAAAAGACTGCATTTTCTAGCAGTAGGAACTTTGAATGAGTTTCAGGAATCAAGATGGTGAAAACTGATTTCTCTTTTACGGCTTGCCCACTTTGTTTTTCTTTTAAAAAGCGGAAACTAAAGTCCCACGACCGATTAATTAAGCATAAGACAATTACCCAATTATTGGCGAAACATTGAGACAAAAATTGTTACACACTTGTTTATGAGAGAAAAATAAGCAAAAGCCTTACATGACATGTACACTACTCTATGAAGCAACACCACAACAAAACCACATCAATGCAATACCACAACAAAAACACATTAACAAACACTCTTGACACGCTACTTTTGTAAACTCACAACACATGGACTGCAACATCACATAAGTCCCTCCCCCCCTCCTCAACTTGCTGCAACTAGATGAAAGCGCATCGAGAACAAAGACAACCAAAACCACATTGACAAACAAAAAAACTTTGCACCATCCATGGAATCTTAGATGCTTCACTTTGGTGTCGCCCTTCTTGCTTTTATTCCTCTTTTGCCCCCCCCCCCCCCCTATTTCTCCTTTAGTAGGCAGCAAACTGTCTTGTTGGATCTTGGATTATCGCCAACTACCGCCCACTTGGCAAAGAAAATCGTGAAACCTGGTGTCGTTGTCGTGAATCTAGTGGCTCCCACGAGAAGATGCAAACACTCCAGCCACATCAACATCATCAACCACATATACCACCTGCCCGAGGGACTCTGCGGAATAAAGACAAGAACATTATCATTGCAGACATTAGAATGAACCTCCCCCAGTTCATGCGGGAAACAATATCCACCACTTCTGTTGACGAAGCTCCTACTTGCTTGATAGAAGTTTTTGTAAAACTTCTATAAGGGTGTCCTCTACACCGTCCTTGGGTAAAATGACAATTTGCATCTTCTCATAGCACTTTGTGATAATTAAGCCTCCCTTATCCCTATAAGCTGCACGAAATGAATTGATCAATGCCAAGTAATAATGAGCCCCCCCCCCCCCCCCACTAGAGAAATATGTTGAATCATTGTTTGCTTCAAAAAGGCAAACAGCAAAAGGGCACCGTGCATGCAAATGATTATCTAGAAAAGGTTATTCATCATACCCTTTCAAAAAAAATTGGAATTACTAGTAAGGTTTGTTGAACAAACAAAAACCAAACTGGAAGTTATATATATGAACCGACATACTAGTGATATCATATTACTTCACATAGGACTTCTCTATGAAAATGGATGGTTTTGACAACAAACTACACCCATCTTCTTCTTTTGGTTATATTGGTGGCACTTTTGTTATATCCTTTCTAAGATGAGTGGTATAGTGGTGCCCCTGGGTCCAATTTTACTGAAAGCAAACCATACTAGTAGTCACGAGTACATGTCACCATGATTAACATCGAGCAGAAACAAAAGAGTCCATATCTGTCTATGTCAATTGGGATAGTCTAATGTCGTGATCGATTCATAAAAGTGCAATTTTAGTTCAGTGAAAAATACAAGATGCACTTTTTTCACTCACTTGTGGTTCACCATTTATAGATAGATGACATTTGGCGGCGCATTTTATTAAACTAAGCTGCCATTTTTCTGTATCGATGACGACTTGTGAAAAATCTTGGTCGACATAGAATTAGCAAAGACTACGAAAAAGGGGTGTGGCTGACAAACATACCCAGTTTATGTGTACTCCCACGTAAACAAATATAAAATGTTGTAACTCTTTCCTGATTCGAATGTATGAAGATGCATTTCAATGTATTTATTCACTCATTTTAGTCAGTCTGTAATCCATATTGAAATATCTAAAATGTCTATATTTGTTTACGGTGGGGGTATCATATCATATAATGTCTTTAGGTCGTGCTATTTTGTTTTCATTTGCCTTTGTTTAATAAGATACCGTGTGATGTGAGTAATACAAGTTTTTCCCTAAAAAAAGAAAAAGAAAATGAAAATGAAAATGATACTGTTGGCATCTACGAATATGATAGGAAGTCAAAACCTACCAACAAGTACTCTCAATAGGCATGAAAACAGGCGACGAAATTTGAAACCAAATCGAAGTGTACGTTCTTCCCCAACAATCTAAACATGGCCCCACATTTGAACGTGCCGTCAAAGCAAATGATTGTGCATAGGGGATCTAGCGCGCTGCCATTGTTTAACAATAAAACAAAAGTTCAAGAAAGATCAAGGTGCGGCGGTCCACACACGGGGGCTACCCAAACAGGGAGGCAAGAATATCCACATGCGTTGCACCCCCTCACAGCCGCACTGTTTGGGCCCGCAAAGCCGATGATCAGGTGGCCCCCGGTGTTTCGTGACTTTGCGTCGTGGGGTGTGGGGTCCGCTTTGTGCGTGCATGGGAGTCGGGCCCACGGAGTACGACGGATTTCGGCGCACCGCCATGAGACGCTGTTCTGTCCATCCATTCAGCCGAGCAAAAACCTCTATCATCAGTTGAGAGGTGGTGGTCATGCTCATGCTAGACGAGATTTGAAGAGAGAAGAAGACGGACGTCGACGCCATGACACGTCGGCGATGTGTCCACTGACCGGCCAACCAGAATCATGTCGTCGTTTAAACTCCCATGCGATTTGGACGTCCCCTCGTCCTGGGTGGTGCATTGCCGTCCGACCCACCGCCACCGGTACTGATAGATGACTGCATCGCGTAGGCCTACAGTCACGAGGAGCGAACAGTCTCTGATTGCTAGCTTAGCTTAGGGAATGTACAATGATGCTATCTTAAAAGTGCCACGTAGAAAAAACAATGAGGTGGAGGAGAAAAAACTTATAAGAAAAGACTTGTCTTCTCTTATTTAAGACAAGACAAGAGATGATTTCTTAGCACAATATGTCTCACCATGTTTCTAGGAATTACTAGTTATTAAAGATAAGACTAAGAGATGACCCATTGTAGACACTTTTTTTTGTCATCTCTAAATTACATGCAAAATCTAAGATAAGACTATCTTATTGACCATTGTACATGCCCTTAGTCTCTAAGTATAGATTAAGTGTAGCTGACCCGTAAATTTCCTTCCGCATTCGTTCGCGGACAGCGGTATAGTCTGCGGACACGGATGCGGGAGGCAGTCATCCAACGCTGCCCGCATACATCCAGCCATCTTAATTTTTTGAAAGTCGACACGTTCAAATAGCCATATACATAGAGTAGACACGTTCAAATAGCCGCATGCAACATTAGTTCAAATTTTAAAAAGTTCTAATATTACATTCCAACATTGTTGTCCCCTTAACCGCCCATAGATGCTCAATTAGATCTTCCTTCATCTGCTCGTGAGTTGTTCGATGCCAATTTTGTCGATGCATTTGGATAAACTCTTCAAATGTGGCCGGATTCTGGTCTGAAAGTTCGATAGGATCACCCATGCACTACTAGGAAAAGGCCTACTAGTGGCGCACCAGTTTTGCCTACTAATGGCGCACTACTGGTGCGCCACTAGTACCACGCCACTAGTATTTTTTACTAATGGCGCACCAGTGGTGCGCCATTAGTATCTGGTATACTAATGGCGCACCACTGGTGCGCCATTAGTATAGGCCACGGTGCGCCATTAGTATAGGCCACTGGTGCGCCATTAGTATAGGCCACGGTGCGCCATTAGTATTTTTGAATTTTGAAGGCGGGAAAATAGTAGTGGCGCACCGTCTAACCCCCACCGTGCGCCATTGCTATTTTTGAATTTTGAATTTGGATCTGGATCGCAATTTTTTTGCCCAGTTTTTGCTCGTTTTTTTGCACGATATTGTTTCAAATTTTGTTCCTGTTTTTGGATCTTGTACGTTCTTTTGCCGGAGAGGAGGAGGAGGAGGTCACCGGAGAGGTGCTCGCCTACATCGCCGGAGAGGAGGAGGAGGTCGTCGGAGAGGAGTTCACCGGAGCATCGGAGAGGAGGAAGGAGAAACCATGAGGGGATGGGAGGAGAGGAGGGAGGAGGAGCTCACCGGAGAGGAGGGAGGAGAAACCGTGAGGGGAGGGGAGGGGAGGAGAGGAGGAAGGAGGAGGTCGCCGGAGAGGAGGAGGAGGTCGCCGGAGAGGAGGAGGGTAGTATGGTGGAGGAGAGAATGGAAGATGGAGTGGAGGAGAGGAGGAGATGGAGTGGAGGAGAGGTGGAGTGGAGGAGAAGAATGAAGAGGTAAGGAGGAGAGGACCACGCCCAGCCATATATACGGCATAGTAATGGCGCACCGTGGGCTGGTGCGCCATTACTAACTTTTTTTTATTTTTTTATTTATTTTGAATTTTGAAGGCGGGAAGATACTAATGGCGCACCACGGGCAGCTGCGCCATTAGTAACTTTTTTATTTTTTTGACTTATTTTGAATTTTGAAGGCGGGAAGATAGTAATGGCGCACCATGGGCAGGTGCGCCATTAGTAAGTTTGAATTTTTTTGCCTCTCCAGATCTTAAAAGCCCCGTATCTTTTTTCTGTTAGGTTTTTAAGGATTTTGAAAATGTTTAACGGGGTTCCCCAGTTAAATTCAGATGTAACTTTTCGAGTAGATGATTTTTCATATAAAAAACTTTTGCATCCGAGTTCGTATGCAAAAGTTATGCCCATTTTACAAATTCTCGAGAGATTTTGCAAATAAAGTCGAAATTCATGTTTGTAAATTTTCACAACAACTAGACCACATATCACACGGGAAACTTATTTTCTTTTATTTTTTGACATTTCCATCATTTTTTTAATTTTTTTCTAAAACTGAAAAGGCGGTCCAGGGGGGTGCAGTCGGTGGAAGTGGTGGCCAAGTTACTAATGGCGCACCGTGGGATGGTGCGCCATTACTAGTTCAACTAGTAATGACGCAATTTGAAAAAAAAATTGAAACATAATTACTAATGGCGCACCATCCCACGGTGCGCCATTAGTAGTTTTGAAAAAATTTAATTTTTTTTTACTAATGGCGCACCGTGGATGTGGTGCGCCATTAGTATTTGCACACTAATGGCGCACCAACACATGGTGCGCCATTAGTATTTAGTAATGGCGCACCACATGTACAGTGCACCATTAGTGTCCATATTGGCTATAGCTGTTTTTGTAGTAGTGATGTTCTCAAACTCGAGAGCTGTGACAGCATCCTCACCCCCATCCTTGGCGATCATGTTGTGCGTGATCACACAACATGTCACCACCTCCCACAAGGTCTCCTTATCCCATTGTTTAGCAGGTCCACAAAGAACTGCGAAACGGGCCTGCATAACTCCAAATGCCCTCTCGACATACTTTCTAGCTGCTTCTTGTCTTTGGGCAAAGTGAGACTTTTTCTAGCCAACCGGGTTAGAGATAGTGCTACAAAAGTAGCCCACAAAGCATAAATACTGTCAACCAGATAGTAGTCCATGTTGTACTCATGTCCATTGAAAGTATAGTGGCAAGGAGGAGCTTTTCCTTCAACCAGCCTCACAAACAACGGTGATCGTTGCATCACATTGATGTCATTGTGAGACCCGGGCGTGCCAAAGAAAGCATACCAAATCCAAAAATCATGTGATGCAACTACTTCAAGAATAATGGCGCACTTCTTAACATATCCCTGACATTGCCCTTGTAATGCCTTCGGGAAGTTCTTTCATTTCCAATGCACGCAATCAAGAGATTCAAGCAAACCTGGCCACCCTCTTTCTTCCGAGATTGCCAAGAGCCTCTCAGTATCTGCCACAGTTAGTTCTGTCAGGTATTGAGGTCCAAACATCTCAACCACGACAGTTGCAAACCTGACCATGGCATCTCCGCATGTGCTCCCACTCCGCATGTGGTCTCACACATTCGTAGGTCACTACTAGGGAAAAGCTTATAGACAAACGCTTACTAGTAGCGCGGGTTTATACCCCTCGCTGCTGCTACTTACTAGTAGCGCGGTTTTTTACCCCTAGCTGCTACTAAGTTGATAGTAGTAGCGCGGGTTTTTAACCCGCGCTACTACTAAGCAGCCTCTACCATGCCCCCCTGGGACATGCCATAGTAGTAGCGAGGGGTATGAACCCGCGCTACTACTAAGTTGCTCGTAGTAGCGTCGGTTTATACCCCTCGCTACTACTAAGTACAAGGTAGGTGAAGTCTCCATATCCTTCGAATCCCTCCTCTCTCCCTCACTCTCCCCCTCTCTCCATAGGCTCTCCCATTCCGCTTCTCCCTCCCACCCGCGATTCCCTTCCTCATCCACCATCACCGCCGGCCTCGCACCTCATGCCTCCCCCAAATCCGGTGACCTCCACACCCACCGCAGCCCCCTCCCCCTCCTTCCTCCTCCTTCTCTAATGTTGGAAGGAGAGGGAGATCCAGCAGAGCGCCGTCCATGGCGGCGGCCAGATCCGCCATGGACACAACCAAAGGTGAGTTATTTTTCCTACTCCTCTTAATCTCTCTCTCTCTCTCTCTCTCTCTCTCTCTCTCTCTCTCTCTTCATCTTCCAGATCGAGCAGAGCGCCATCCATGGCGTCATCTAGGGTTTCGGCTCCAACTCCGGCGGCCACCGGTGAGTTGCTGCACCTACTCCTCTCTATCTCTCTCTTCCTCTTCTAATGCTTGTCTCTTTTTTGTAGCAGCAGCAAAGGAGAGGTGTATCACCATGGGTGACTTCATCCCCTCTAGGATCAGCATCGACCATGGATGAAGAGGACGATGACGCCTAGCTAGCAGCAGCAGCCATGGCTGGAATTTTTTTAATTCCTAATTAGTTAGCAGTAGCGAGGGTCCAGACCCACGCTACTACTAGTTAGTAGTAGCGCGGGTAGTATCCACGCTACTACTAACGGACATAGTAGTAGTGCGGGTGGCACCCGCGCTACTACTACCAGTTAGCTGTAGCGCCGTATCAGTAGCGCAGGCACCCGCGCTACTGATATACCTAAAACCCGCGCTACTGCTAGGCTTTTCCCTAGTAGTGGGTACTCGTCCGACGAATTAGCGGCCGTGCCATATGCAAGCATCTGAGTGCAGTCGTGCACTTCTGGTAACCAGAGAAGCTAATTGTTCCCACGGCATCCTTCTTCCAGACGAAGTTGTCATCATAGGACCGACGCCATGGTACAAGCGATCGAAGACAGTGTTGCGCATCCGAAAATGCCGGCGAAAATGGTCACCGAAGAGTGCATCCGGGACAAAGTAGTCAGCCATCAGAGTAAAATGGGCGAGCGCCCTGTTGCGGTTGATCACCCGATGAGCCTGGATCGATCCCTTGATATTAAGAACATGCTCCTCCGCATGCTCCGCGTCTTCAAGGACCGCCTGCATCATCACCAGCTCATCTGGGTAGTCCTCCTCGTCAGACGACTCAACATAGTGTTGTATATGTACTCCAAATCATAATCCATGGCTAGAAAGAATAAGGTAAAACTTTTTTAGCTTCGGCAATTCATCGAACGAGCATGGTGAGTATAGCACTAGCAGATGGCACCTCGCGGGGGAATCGGATGAGAGGGGTTATGGCGACGAAGGAGAAGTGGGGTGGAGCCCGGCTGGAATGCTGGAGGTGACAGATACGTAGAGTTCCGGCATGGGTGTGGCATGGCGGCCAGGGTGGTGGAGCGGCGGCGAAGGCAAGAGAGAAAAAAGGAAGGAGGGAAAATGAGAGGATAGAGGCCCGGGTCCGGTAAGGGTTTTTGGTGGTCCGGGGGTGTCGGAATCCTACGTGTCTACTGTCCTGACTCCCGCAGAGCCCCCCTCCCCCACACTTGTCCTAGGTTCCTGAAAATAGTACGTCTGGACCGCTCGGCGGACCGATACAGGTCCGCATTGGATGACGCGCAGTCCGGACTTATGCGGGCGGTTTGAGGGTCCTGCCTTGAAGATGCCTTAAACATGGCTACAGATATTCCTTTATATAAGAAAAGCTATAGAGATGGTTGCTTGCTTTTCTCTGTTGTACATCGACACCGAAGTGTATTCTGGTTCATATTGAGACACAAGAGTCACTCGATAATGTTAGCACATGAATGTTTTCAGGCTGAGACAAAAGAGTCACTCGATTGGGATGATTTCTCTTCGTCGAGTGGTGATAAGTAAGGTTGCATTTGAGTCACGCCTAACTGCTCTGGGCCTAAGCGCTCTGGCGTCTAGCTCTGACAATGTCCCTTCATGTTGCATTTGTACCTATCCCCAAGCTCCCATGCCTTTTTTTCTTCTTTTTTTTCTCTTTTTGGGTTTTCATTCGTTTTCCCCTGATTAACCGAGAATGTTAGGTTTTTGGTCTGATTTTTCTTATAAACTGCATCATCTCTCTTTTTCTTAATGAAATGCGGGAACCTTCCGCCCTCGCATGAGGTTTTTCAAAAAATAGAAATAAAAACTGGTTCATATGATCGCGCTCAGCGGATTGAAGGTCGTACTACATCTTAGTATAGGAAGGGACAAACAACCACTAATGCAAAATTGTGCTATTAAGTCTGTCACAAATTCAACCATGTGTCCAAAAGTGAAATGTGTGCTGAAGATTGGCCACCGAAACAGGAGCGGTGGCCGACAGGAGGGGGCAGTCGGCGCCGGAGTGGGGCACGACGCGGGCTAGGAAAGAGCTAGAAAACTGAGTTGTTGTAGGGCAAGGAGGGCACGACAAACTAATCATTTGTGGCACTATGATTTGATCTTGTACGTGTCCAAAAAATTATCGTGATTGTGATACAAATTATCCGGTACGTTTCCTATTTGCAAAAAGAATTCCTATGTGAAATTTAGCTAATTCCCGATTACAATTCAGCGGCTATGAAGAGAAAACCACCAATCGTAGAAATCAATTTAAACTAAAACAAGTTTCATGTGGTTATCTTTTACATTGGATATTTGTTTACCTTGTTGGCTTACCCTTCGTAATAAAATACTGGCCCAGCCCCTGCCCCGTCTTCCCTCCAGCCCCTGCCCCACATTCGCCGCCCTCCACGAGCCAAAATCGAGTTGGGCGCCCGGCGCCCGACGGATCTGTCCTCTTGTTTGTCCATCAAGGCTTCTGTTACGGTAAAAGAAATCTGTTGGCCAAAACCTTCTCTCTACCTAAAACAGTTATTTTTTTTTAGATTCCTATAAACAGTTTTTAGGGCACCAACTTTTACGTCAGGAAGTCTGAAGATGATCTAAGTTGTAAACATAATTAATGTCCGGGTTGGAGGGTTGGCGATCACCATCGGTACCTGCTGCCGAGTCAGTAGCACGCCGTGCGCAGGTCAGGTAGCTCCAAAGAGGATGATGAAACGAAATGACAAGCGGCGATCGTTTGTCAGATGCAAAGTTTCTTGTTTAGGCTAGCTGTAGTCGACCTTTTGGTGCCGTGCGGTTCTCGCAGTGCGTTGTGCTAGCATAGTTAAATTACCAGTACAGTTCGACATTTTGACTAAGCATGTGTGGTTAGTTGGTTGCTTACGAGACTGCACAAGCACATGTGGCCTTAATTAGCTTCAGCCGGCCGGCGTGAACGATGGGCAAAGGAATCACACAAGAAACCTACTCCGGAGCGTCTAGATGGTGTGGTGTGCAGTGCACACGTGTATTTTTCTGCCCGTGATCTTGTCCGTGCACCAGCAAAGTTGACACGAACTGCTGTTCTCGGGACCGGTCTGTGCTTGGCATTCAGTGGCCAGGCTCATGGAATGAAGTGACAAGGCAATGACACGTTGTTTGCTGGACCAAGAATAGTTCACAAAAGTTGCATAGTATATTTCCACTGTTGTTACAATCAAGTTTCTGATAGAATTCTTTGCAAGCATGTCAAAGCCTGCATTTTCTGGCATCCGGGAACTGTGGGTGAAAGTTGATTTTATCTTTTACTACTTGCGTGCGTGTAGTCTAAGCTCGCAATGTAATGATGCGCGCCTCCCACAAGAGACATCCGTTGAAGCAATCTTTGCTTCAAAAGGAGAAACACCGAAGGGAATCAATGCATGCACATGATCGTCAGCTGCGAAAAAGTTATTCAGCGCTCTCTTTTAAAAGAATTATAAAAAGGGGATGTTTTTGAAACCTCAATTATAATATATTTAATCTTCCATGACAACATTCCTCATGCACGATGGAACACTACTCACTAAATGATCAAAGAGGCTGCCAAAACTAAATTTCGCCCCCCCCCCCCCCCCCCCCAAAAAAACAAACAAACTAAATTTCGTAATCTCAGGTGCCACCGAGTTGACCATGAGGATAATACTTAGCCTTCTACAATCTTCCAAATGAGGAATCTGGATTCTCCAATAATCTCCAAGCCTGCTTGGCCAAAAGTGCTTGGTTAAACAATGTGAGATCCCATAAACCCATCCCTCCAACTCCTTAGGTCTTGAAATTTGGTCAGAGCAAGTCAACGAGTCTCCTTCGTTCCTTCTCATCACCCCGCCAGAAATTTCTAAGTAATTGAAATAACTCCTCACATAAAGCAGATGGGAATTTGAAGACCCCCGTGTCATAAATTGGTTATGTGTGAATGATTGAATAAATTAGGGTTTTCTTAGCACCACTAGAAGCAAAATTCATAATCTAGTTAGAGGGCCCTTTCAGGATCTTATCTTTACTAGGTTGGAACTTGCCCACCTTCATTCTTTCGTCTGTCATTGGTAAGACGATGACCCTAGGTACCTATCCTCAAAACCGTATGTAGTCACTCGTAAGACAACCATAGTGGACATTTGATGTTCCAAACTGCAATTCTTGCATAAAATAAAAGGGCGCTTTAAAGGGCGTAATAATTGACCAATCCCCTCTTCGCAGAAAGACAAAATAGTTTTGACAATCCAACCTTGCTCGATGGATCCCTTGAAGAACAGTAGATTGTCATCCGCAAACAGTGAATGTGAGATACCATGAGTTTGTCTACACAACAGAAAATCATGAAAGTCTCCTCTAGCACACGCATCCTTGAACAACAAGGAATGTGCATTAATTGCAAAAAGAAATAAGCATGGCGACAAATCATCACTTGTTTGAGTCCACGATACGGGGTAAAACTCTCTAACAACTACCTGTTAAGTCACATTGAATATTTCACCGATGTGACACAAACAATAATCCAATTTATCCAAGCTGACGCAAAACCCATAGACATAAGCTTGCTTTTCAATATATTCCAATCCACCCGATCATAAGCTTTCGCAAGGTCCAACTTGTATGCACATAACTCCCCATAATTATCTTTCAGCGTACTCAAAAGAATTCATACACTCAAAAGAGACAACAAAATTATCGGAAATTAATCTTCACTACACCATAGCATTACATCTCCTACACAAAAGTTGGTCAGGAAAATAACTTTGGCTGCCAGATAGTCGGTCGTGAAAGGCTATTGCGACCGGCACTGTTGGTCAGCAAAAGTCCAGTCGGAAAACCTTTCCCAATCGACTGCTTTGCTGACTGACTGTTTATTTCACCTTCTACTTGCCTGTGTAGTATATATGTACTAACTCACAGGGTAATAATGTGTCTCTCACTACAGAGCCCTGTTGAAGCAATCTTTGCTTCAAAAGGACAAACACCCAAAAGGGAATCAAGCATGCACATGATCATCAACTAGAAAGCGCTATTCATCATATTGTTTCCAAAAAATCAAATTAAATTAGTCAGAAGCGGATATCGAGTTCCAAAAATGTATATGAATTGTCATACTAGTGACATCATACTTCAAAGACTTCCCTGTCGGAAATGGACTTATTTTACAAATTCGCCAAACTACACCCATCTTCTTGTGGTTCTATTGATGGTACTTATTTACTTGCTCCTCTACTCTAGGCTTCAATTCAGTGCAACGGAGAATCGTGAGCACATGACGCCATTATCATTTCCGAACAAGCATAAAAATTGTTTTGTCTATGTTTATGCCGACTGAGATTTTTGTAAGACCCAATCGATTCAGAAATGTGGATGTTCAATTGAATAAATTGCACTTTTTGCTAAACTAAAGTTGCATTTCAAAATTGATTGAGAATTATTATTTTAGTAAACTTAAAATTA
The DNA here is from genome assembly GCF_018294505.1 of Triticum aestivum. Lineage (NCBI taxonomy): Eukaryota > Viridiplantae > Streptophyta > Magnoliopsida > Poales > Poaceae > Triticum > Triticum aestivum. The sequence goes on from NC_057814.1 coordinate 537,591,921, forward strand.
GCAAAATAGTAATAATGAAAGTGGTGTGACGGTGAAACATCTATGTTTGTGAAGTCAAAGCCTACCGGACGGTCTCTCGGTGCTTCTCAGGAATGGTGCAGAAACTGGAACTTTTGAGCAAATTAAAATTTGTAGAGGTGCCCCTGGTATCTGTCATCTCCTCTTTGCGGATGACACACTTTTGTGTTTCAAAGCAAATCCTGAGCAAGCAAATTTTGTCAAAGGAGTCATTCCAAGGTATGCCCAAGCAACTGGCCAGCTCATAAATCCCCAAAAATGCTCTATTCAATTTGGAGATAGTTGCCCTATTGACGTCCAACAAGAGGTTAGACAAATACTTGAAGTGGTGCAAGAGGAGTTTGAATCCAAATATTTGGGATTACCAACACCTGATGGAAGGATGCATAGAGGGAAATTCCAAAACCTACAGGAAAGGCTCACACAACGCATTTTGATCTGGGGGGAACACTATTTCTCAACCGGGAAAGGAAACTTTCATTAAGTCAATTGCAGAGGCAATCCCAACATATGTTATGGGCGTGTTTAAGCTTCCTATGTCCGTTTGTGATGATTTATCAAGGCTGGTACGAAACTTCTGGTGGGGATCCAAACAGGGACAATGGAAGGTACATTGTTTGTCATGGGACAAGATCATCGAGCCTATCTGCAGAGGTGGCTTGGGGTTCCGGGATTTTCGTCTGTTTAATCAAGCCTTGTTAGCAAGGCAAGCGTGGCGTCTCATTACACTGCCGGATTCACTGTGCGCTCAGGTTCTCAAGGCAAGGTACTACCCTTATGGTAATTTCAAAGATATTGTGTTTCCAGGTAATGCCTCGCCGACTTGGCATGCTATCCACTATGGCCTCAAACTTCTCAAGAAGGGCTTGATTTGGAGGGTAGGAAATGGGGAACACATTCGCATTTGGAGGGACCCTTGGCTCCCCCGCCCTTTCTCCTTCAAGCCAGTGTCACCGAGAGGTACATGCCGCTTGAGACGCGTGTCGACGCTACTGGATGATGCCGGAAGGTGGAATGGAGATCTCCTACGACGCCACTTCCTTCACATGGATGTTGCGATTATCACAAAGATCAACTTGTCGACAAGGGGCTTTGAGGATGTCCTCGCCTGGGTGCCCGATCCCACGGGCATCTTCACTGTATGGAGCGCCTACCGCCTTGCCCTCGATGAGAGGAACCGCACGTCATCGTGCACCACGAGTAGGGCACCGGACGATACACGTGCTGTCTGGGAAGCATTGTGGGGGTGCCCTACCCCTCCAAAGGTACGCGTGTTTGCTTGACGGGTTGCCACAAACTCTCTGGCTACGATGGAAAATAAGGCAAAGAGAAAGATCGAGACTTGTGACATATGCACGATTTGTGGTGTGGAACGCGAGGATACTTTCCACGCTTTTTGCCGATGTCCGATGGCCCAAGGACTCCGGCGTGCATTGAGTGAGCATTGGAGGATGCCCCAGCTGGAAAATATCGAGCATACAGGATGAGAGTGGTTACTGCATCTTCTCAACAAGAGCAGTGAGGAAGAACGACTTCCTATATTGATGATACTATGGAGAACTTGGCATGTGCACAACAAGCTGACACACCACAAACCGGCGACTCCCATTACTACGTCCGGTCAATTTTTTAATAGTTATATGATGTCGCTCTTGTGCTTAAAGTAGAATTCTGCAGCAAATTTTGAGAAGGGGAAGATGGTGGTGTACCAGGATGGACGTAGCCATGCATGCCAACCAGTGCAAGTAAAAGATGCAAGTACATGTAAAAGATGGACCGGCCACCGGTGGGATGGAACAAGCTGAATACACACGAAGAGTTTAGGGAGGAGTACAGGACAGGAGGAACCGGCATGATACTGCGGAACCGTGAAGGACATATCGTCTTTGCATCATGTTGTTTTCTTCGTACATGTTCTACCGCCCTCCATTTTAAGTCAAGCGGTTGTGCAACCCAGACATTCTGAGTATGTGCTCACTAACAGAACTATTTTCCTCCATTTTACAGCTGAAGAACTTGTCGGAGACTTCATATCTCTCGACCCGGGCATGAGCTTGGAAAACTAATTTCAGCTCCTCGAACATCTCACATGCTCCATGTTTCTCAAAACGCTTTTGAAGACCCGGTTCTAGGCTGTAAAGCATGCCGCACTGAACGAGGGAGTAATCATCAGCACGCTGCTGCCAAGCGTTCATAACGTCTTGGTTCTGTGGGATTGGTGCATCATCTAGCGGTGCTTCTAAGACATAATCTTTCTTGGCTACTATGAGGATGATCCTCAGGTTCCGGACCCAGTCCGTATAGTTGCTGCCATCATCTTTCAGCTTGGTTTTCTCTAGGAACGCGTTGAAATTGAGGACAACGTTGGCCATTAGATCTACAAGACATAGTGTAAAGATTTTAGACTGAGTTCATGATAATTAAGTTCATCTAATCAAATTACACAATGAACTCCCACTCAGATAGACATCCCTCTAGTCATCTAAGTGAAACATGATCCGAGTTAACTAGGCCGTGTCCGATCATCACGTGAGACGGACTAGTCAAGATCGGTGAACATCTCCATGTTGATCGTATCTTCTATACGACTCATGCTCGACCTTTCGGTCCTCCGTGTTCCGAGGCCATGTCTGTACATGCTAGGCTCGTCAAGTCAACCTAAGTGTATTGCGTGTGTTCCGAGGCCATTTCTGTACATGCTAGGCTCGTCAACACCCGTTGTATTCGAACGTTAGAATCTATCACACCCGATCATCACGTGGTGCTTCGAAACAACGATCCTTCGCAACGGTGCATAGTTAGGGAGAACACTTTCTTGAAATTATTATAGGGGATCATCTTACTTACTACCGTCGATCTAAGCAAATGAGATGCAAAAACATGATAAACATCACATGCAATCAAATAGTGACATGATATGGCCAATATCATTATGCTCCTTTGATCTCCATCTTCGGGGCACCATGATCATCTTCGTCACCGGCATGACACCATGATCTCCATCATCATGATCTCCATCACTGTGTCTTCATGAAGTCGTCACGCCAACGATTACTTCTACTTCTATAGCTAACGAGTTTAGCAACAAAGTAAAGTAATTTACATGACGTTATTCAATGACACGCAGGTCATACAAAATAATAAAGACAACTCCTATGGCTCCTGCCGGTTGTCATACTCATCGACATGCAAGTCGTGATTCCTATTACAAGAATATGATCAATCTCATACATCACATATATCATTCATCACATCTTCTGGCCATATCACGTCACATAGCACTTGCTGCAAAAACAAGTTAGACGTCCTCTAATTGTTGTTGCAAGTTTTTTACGTGGTTTGTAGGTTTCTAGCAAGAACGTTTCTTACCTACGTATGACCACAACGTGATTTGCCAATTTCTATTTACCCTTCATAAGGACCCTTTTCATCGAATCCGTTCCGACTAAAATAGGAGAGACACACACCCGCTAGCCACCTTATGCAACTAGTGCATGTCAGTCGGTGGAACCTGTCTCACGTAAGCGTACGTGTAAGGTCGGTCCGGGCCGCTTCATCCCACAATGCCGCCGAAACAAGATAAGACTAGTAGCGGCAAGAAGAATTGGCAAACTCAACGCCCACAACTGCTTTGTGTTCTACTCGTGCATAGTAACTACGCATAGGCCTGGCTCATGATGCCACTGTTGGGAATCGTAGCATAATTTTAAAATTTTCCTACGCTCACCAAGATGCATCTATGGAGTATACTAGCAACGAGGGGAAAGGAGTGCATCTACATACCCTTGTAGACCGCGAGCGGAAGCGTTCCAATGAACGTGGATGACGGAGTCGTACTCGCCGTGATCCAAATCGCCGATGACCGAGTGCCAAACGGACGGCACCTCCACGTTCAACATACGTACGGTGCAGCGACGTCTCCTCCTTCTTGATCCAGCAAGGGGGAAGGAGAGGTTGATGGAGATCCAGCAGCACGACGGCGTGGTGGTGGATGTAGCGGGTCTCGGCAGGGCTTCACCGAACTTCTGCGAGAGGGAGAGGTGTAGCAGCGGAGGAGGGAGGCGCCCAAGGCTGTAATTTTGCTGCCCTCCCTTCCCCCCCCCCTTTATATAGCCCCCTGGGAGGGGGGGGGCGCCGACCAAACCCCATCTAGGGTGGGGGGCGGCGGCCAAGGGGGTGCCTTGCCCCCCAAGGCAAGTGGGAAGCCCCCCCGCCACCCTAGGGTTTCCAACCCTAGGCGCATGGGGGGAGGCCCATGGGGGGCGCCCAGCCCACTAGGGGCTGGTTCCCTTCCCACTTCAGCCCACGGGGCCCTCCGGGATAGGTGGCCCCACCCGGTGGACCCCCGGGATCCTTCCGGTGGTCCCGGTACAATACCGGTAACCCCCGAAACTTTCCCGGTGGCCGAAACTTGACTTCCTATATATAATTCTTCACCTCCGGACCATTCCGGAACTCCTCGTGACGTCCGGGATCTCATCCGGGACTCCGAACAACTTTCGGGTTTCCGCATACACATATCTCTACAACCCTAGCGTCACCGAACCTTAAGTGTGTAGACCCTACGGGTTCGGGAGACATGCAGACATGACCGAGACGCCTCTCCGGTCAATAACCAACAGCGGGATCTGGATACCCATGTTGGTTCCCACATGTTCCACGATGATCTCATCGGATGAACCACGATGTCGAGGATTCAATCAATCCCGTATGCAATTCCCTTCGTCAATCGGTATGTTACTTGCCCGAGATTCGATCGTCGGTATCCCAATACCTTGTTCAATCTCGTTACCGGCAAGTCTCTTTACTCGTACCGCAATGCATGATCCCATGACTAACGCTTTAGTCACATTGAGCTCATTATGATGATGCATTACCGAGTGGGCTTAGAGATACCTCTCCGTCACACGGAGTGACAAATCCCAGTCTCGATCCGTGACAACCCAACAGATACTTTCGGAGATACCCGTAGTGCACCTTTATAGTCACCCAGTTACGTTGTGACGTTTGGCACACCCAAAGCACTCCTACGGTATCCGGGAGTTGCACGATCTCATGGTCTAAGGAAAAGATACTTGACATTGGAAAAGCTCTAGCAAACGAAACTACACGATCTTGTATGCTATGCTTAGGATTGGGTCTTGTCCATCACATCATTCTCCTAATGATGTGATCCCGTTATCAATGACATCCAATGTCCATAGTCAGGAAACCATGACTATATGTTGATCAACGAGCTAGTCAACTAGAGGCTTACTAGGGACACGTTGTGGTCTATGTATTCACACATGTATTACGATTTCCGGACAATACAATTATAGCATGAACAATAGACAATTACCATGAACAAAGAAATATAATAATAATAACCATTTATTATTGCCTCTAGGCATATTTCCAACAAATATTTGTAGATCGGTCCGAGCGTCCAGATAAGTACAAGCAGCGGTTCGACCCGGTGCTCAGAAACCCCCCTTAACCCTGGGCCTTCTCTTCCTCTGCCTCTGGCTCGACGCCGTTGTCTTCTCTGCCTCAACGCCGTTGCCTTCTCTGCCGCCGGTTTGGACGCCGCCGCCCATCGACGCGGCATGGAGCCGCTCCTACGGGGGCCCGGGGAGTTCCCTCCTGAGTACGGTACGCGCTCGATCGACCTCGTCTCCTGCTGAGTTGCCCCCTTGTCCTAGGGTTTTGATTGGGCTAGGTTATTCATGATTTTGGTGGAAAGATTGATGTTTTGTTGCCGCAATTCATGCGATGAAGGGAATGTAGGCGTTCGATAGGACGATTACTGTTGTTTTGTTGCTTTCCATGTTGGCTTGCGGTGGTAATGATTTGGGGGTTAATTTAGGGGTTGTTCTTGGATTTGAAGGAAGATGAGATTGTTGTGATGTATGCACTCCCCTGTGATTACTGTGATGGATGCCCTTTTATGGGTGTGAATTGCTCTGTCCTTGCTGTCGAAATTCAGATATGGCTCTGTACTTGCTGTCGAAATTCAGTTAGTGAATGTTGTCAAATTCAGTTAGGTGCATGCTGTCCATAAATGTTGCAGTGAATTCAATTAAGTGATGATAAATGTTGTTAATTATTTATTGGTGTACTATATAGTCAAAAGAACTTCATTTACTACTGTGGTTTGCATCATAGTCTGAACAAAAAATCTATCTTTTTTTGCAGTAACTTCAGGAGAAGAATCTTTGTTGTTCTGTGTAGCTTTTGAGCACAATGGCATATTTATTGGGCAAGGAGTGAACAGATCATATATTGGCAGCACTTACTGTGAATTTGACTATTGTCATGCTGACACTTGGTCCTGAGATATGTTGAAGTTTTGCCTGGACAAGTTGGATTACTCCCATGGTTATCCAGACCTGCAAGTGTACTGGTGCTTGCCAGGCAAAGACATAGTAGATGGCCTTGTTTGTGTGGATACTGAAGAGGTCATTGCTGCTATGGTCAATGCAAGCAAAGAATGTAAGACACTGCTGTTAATAGTGGATGAGGAGAACAAGATAAGAACTTTGTATGATGATGTGATCCTAGATGGGCCCCCTCTGCCAAGGGTAATTACTCCAAGGAAATTGCCAAGGTCTGCTGAAGGAGAGCATGGAGAAGAAGAGCATGGAGAAGCAAGAGAGGAAGCAGAGCAAGGAGAGGGAGAAGATCATGGACATGAAGCAGAGCAGGGAGAGGCAGAAGATCATGAACATGAAGCAGAGCAGGGAGAGGCAGAAGATCATGGACATGAAGCAGAGCAGGGAGAGGGAGAAGAAGAGCAAACAGAGCAGGGAGAGGGAGAGTTTCAAGGAGAAGAAACTGACAGTGATTTTGATGAGAGTGAATATGATGTTGAAGATCTAGATGATGATTTGTTTGTGGAGAATGTGGATATAGATGTCCATGATAACAATGAGAAGGAAGGGTACATTGAAGAAGAAGACCCTTTAGATGATGATGATCTAAACCTGAGCAAGGATGAATTGTCAAAGTTGCAGTACACTTTCAAAGCCTACAATCCAGCAGTGGATCTGAATAATCCAGTTTTCAGTGTTGGTTTGGTGTTTGGTGACATGAAAGAGCCGAGGATGGCTTTGGATGCATATACTGTTAGGAACAGAGTGAAGATCTATAAGAAAAGAAATAAATCTAAAAGGCTTAATGCAGTTTGCTCACAAGGTTGTCCTTGGCAACTAAAAGCTTCAAAAGACAATAGGACTGGTAGCATTGTCATAAGGCAGTACAATGACACTCACAAATGTCAGAAATCATTTGATTCGAAGTGTTTGACAGTTAAAATTCTCACACAGAAATTCATTGAGGAATTCAGAGACAACCAGACCATGGATTTGGGTACATTTGGTAAGAAGGTCCAGAGAGAGTTCAAACTGCTACCAAACAAGATGAAATAGGGAAGGGCCAGGAAGGCAGCTCTAGACCTAATTCATGGGGATGAAGCAGATCAGTACAACTTATTGTGGGACTATGGGCAAGAACTCAGAAGAGCTAATCCTGGCAGCAAATTCATAGTTTCCACTACCAAGGTGAAGGAGAAGAATGATGCACTGCCAAAGGATCACCTGTCCTCACTCTATTGGTCATATGATGCTTGCAAGAGAGGTTTCCTAAAGGGTTGCAAGCCAATTATATTTGTGGATGGCTGCCATTTGAAAAGTAGGTACAAAGGTATACTGTTGACAGCTGTGGGAATTGACCCAAATGATTGCATCTATCCAATAGCTATGGGAATGGTAGAGATTGAATCCACTTACACATGGGAATGGTTTTTGACAACACTGAAAAATGATCTGAATATTATCAACACAAGCCCATACACCATAATGAGTGACAAGCAAAAGGTATTGTTCCTCATCCATTGCATTAATGTGCATGCTTTATGTATGAATTGCATGGGCTAGTTCATATGAACTTATGTGAAAATCCATTGCAGGGTTTGATAAATGTTGTTGAAAAAGTTTTCCCAGATGCAGAGCATAGGTTTTGTGTTAGGCACCTATACCAAAACTTCCACAAGAAATTCAAAGGTGAGACATGGAAGAATCTGCTGTGGGCCATGGCCAGATCTACAAACTTACCAAGATGGAATGAGAACAGAGAAAAAATGAGAGAGGCTTCCATTGATGCTTACAACTGGTTAGAGGGAAAGCCACCTAATCAATGGGTGAAAAACTTCTTCGATGATTTTCCAAAATGTGATATTCTTTTGAACAATATGTCTGAGGTGTATAATAGGTAATGTTCTAACTGCATCTTTAAGTTGTACTTTGCATGTGCATATTTAAGTTGTAGTTTGCATTTGCATCTTCTAGTTGTTGTCTCCAAGTGCATCTTCTAATAGCATGTTCCACTTGTCATGACAGTTACATACTTGAAGCTAGAGAGCTATGTGTTGTGTCAATGTTGGAGTGCATCCTTGCAAAGATTTCACTGAGGCATGCAAGCAAACACAGAGAAGCAGTGGAGAAATGGACAGGAAGAATTTGCCCAAAAATTAGGAAGAAGCTTGAGAAGAATGCAGAATTTTTTGCCAATTGTTTTGCAACAAATGCTGGCAATGGTATATTCCATGTGCAGTCTGGGCCCAACTCATACATTGTTGATATCATAGCAAGGACATGTAATTGCAAAAGGTGGGATTTGAGTGGAGTGACTTGCAGTCATGCAATTGCAGTGTGTAGGGCTGAAAGAATTGACCCTGAAGAACTAGTCCACAAATGCTATACAATAGAGACATATTTGCAAGCATATGGTCACTTCATCATGCCCTTAAGAGACAGGGGCCACTGGGAGAAGATGAATGGAATGTACATTCACCCACCAGTTTTCACAAAACAGATGGGCAGGCCACCTAAGAATAGAAGAAAAACTCCTGAAGAGAAAAGGAAGAAGGATGGAACAGTGTATCTGAATAAAAAAGGGGTAGCTATGCATTGCTCAGTTTGTGGCAAAGATGACCACAACAGCAGGGGGCATGGGAAATACATGCAGAGGGAACAAGTGGAACAACAGGATGAGGAAGAAGATGATGAATTTGCATGTGAAGCTATTCTGCAGGTTGTTGATGTATTTTGAATGTTGTTGTACTTAATATTGCTACTTTTATGACTGTTGTTGTACTTAATATTGTTGCTTTTCTGAATGTTGTTGCAGGACATTGTGCATTGCAGACTGAACCCTAGGTTGGACCCAATTAATGACAGGACAAGCATGGTTTACAGGATGGGACAAGAGGTAAGAGAGAGAGAGTATATTGAGAGGATTGGACAAGCATGGTTAATATTGTTGTACTTAATATTGCCACAACTGTTTTGTAGGAGAGAGCATATGTTACAAATGTCAGACCACCTGGACCACTGCCAGTGGAGTCAAGCTTTGTAGCTGCAGCTAGGGAATTAATCCCTCAAAGGACCAGGCAAACAACTGCTACAGCTGCTGGTAGAAGGGCTGGCAGAGGTAAAAGAAAGGCAACAACAACAGCTCAAACAAATGTAGGTACAGTAACTGAATCTTTCAAGAACTGAATGAGTACCCTTAATGAATCTTGCATGCCCCTTAAATTTGCATTGTCTGAAACTTACAACAACTGGATTTTGCAGATGAGGTAGGTACCAGTGCTAGTGCAAGCAGAGTAGTGAAGAAATCAAGAGGTGGAAGAGCTGTGAGGGCTGGAAGAGGAGGAAGAGCTGGGAGGGGTGGAAGAGGAGCTGGACCAGAAGCACCTGCAACAGGAGCTGGGCAAGAAGCACCTGCAACAGGAGTTGGGGAAGGAGGAAGAAGAGTTGAAGATTATGCTTTGTGGCAACTGATGTTTGGACATGATGGAGCAAGGAATGCAATCCCAGACCTGAATGAAGAGATTCCAGTGACCCAGAATGCTCCAAGGACTCCAGAGCACTAGTTTTTGTTTCTGTATGCTCCATTAGTTCATCACTGAACTGCAAAAAAATGTCCCAGTTCATGTATGAACTACAAGACTGCAAGAGCAAATTTTGTAATGCATGACCTTAATCTTGGCCATGATGGATCTTTTAATTTGGCAAAGTAGATTGCAACAGAACCTTATGTCAGTATAATCTATGTTTACATTTCAAGTTATGTGTGTGTTTATATGTGTGTGTTGATAAGTCTCCGTCGTATCTACTTTTCCAAACAGTTTTGCCCTTGTTTTGGACTCTAACTTGCATGATTTGAATGGAACTAACCCGGACTGACGCTGTTTTCAGCAGACTTTCCATGATGTTATTTATGTGCAGAAACAAAAGTTCTCGGAATGACCTGAAACTCCACGGAACGTCTATTTGGAAATAATAAAAAATCCTTGCAAAAGATGAAGACCAAGGGGCCCACACCCTAGCCACAAGGGTGGGGGGCGCGCCTGCCCCCCTAGGGCGCGCCCCCTACCTCGTGGGCCCCCTGGAACTCCTCTGACCTCAACTCCAACTCTATATATTTTCTTTCGGGGAGGAAAAAATCAGAGAGAAGGATTCATCGTGTTTTACGATACGGAGCCGCCGCCAAGCCCTAAAACCTCTCGGGAGGGCTGATCTGGAGTCCGTTCGGGGCTCCGGAGAGGGGGATTCGTCGCCATCGTCGTCATCAACCATCCTCCATCACCAATTTCATGATGCTCACCGCCGTGCGTGAGTAATTCCATCGTAGGCTTGCTGGACGGTGATGGGTTGGATGAGATTTATCATGTAATCGAGTTAGTTTTGTTAGGGTTTGATCCCTAGTATCCACTATGTTCTGAGATTGATGTTGCTATGACTTTGCTATGCATAATGCTTGTCACTAGGGTCCGAGTGCCATGATTTCAGATCTGAACCTATTATGTTTTCATGAATATATGTGAGTTCTTGATCATATCTTGCAAGTCTATAGTCACCTACTATGTGTTATGATCCGGCAACCCCGAAGTGACAATAATCGGGACCACTCCCGGTGATGACCATAGTTTGAGGAGTTCATGTATTCACTATGTGTTAATGCTTTGTTTTCAGTAAAAGGAGGCCTTAATATCCCTTAGTTTCCATTAGGACCCCGCTGCCACGGAAGGGTAGGACAAAAGATGTCATGCAAGTTCTTTTCCATAAGCACGTATGACTATATTCGGAATACATGCCTACATTACATTGATGAATTGGAGCTAGTTCTGTGTCACCCTATGTTATGACTGTTACATGATGAACCGCATCCGGCATAATTCTCCATCACCGATCCAATGCCTACAAGCTTTTCACATATTGTTCTTCGCTTATTTACTTTTTCGTTGCTACTGTTACAATCACTACAAAACACCAAAAATATTACTTTTGCTACCGTTACTTTTGTTACCGTTACCACTACTATCATATTACTTTGCTACTAAATACTTTGCTGCAGATACTAAGTTATCCAGGTGTGGTTGAATTGACAACTCAACTGCTAATACTTGAGAATATTCTTTGGCTCCCCTTGTGTCGAATCAATAAATTTGGGTTGAATACTGTACCCTCGAAAACTGTTGCGATCCCCTATACTTGTGGGTTATCAAGACTATTTTCTGGCGCCGTTGCCGGGGAGCATAGCTCTATTCTTTGAGTCACTTGGGATTTATATCTGCTGGTTACTATGAAGAACTTGAAAGACGCTAAGACAACAATTTATCCCTCAACTACGAGGGGAGGTAAGGAACTACCATCTAGCTCTGCACTTGATTCACCTTCTATTTTGAGTAAGCTTGCGACACCTAAACCTGCTTCTGCTATTCGTTCTGATATGTCGCATGTTATTGATGATGCCACTTCTGCTATGCGTGATACTTATGATGAAACTACTTCTATGCTTGATACTACTGTGCCGCTTGGTGAATTTCTTGATGAACAAATTGCTAGGGCTAGAGAGAAAGAAAATATTGAAACTGATTATATTGATGAAAGTGATGATGAAGACTTGCCTCTTATTCCTGAGGGTTATGTTTTTGATAAAGAAGCTACTTTAGCTATTTTAGCTTGCAAAGATAGATATGAACTCAAGAGGTTATTAGCTAAATGGAATCAGCAATTTCTCCTGTCGATGCAGACCCCGCTAGAGTGAGGCAGGCCGTGGAATACCACGGCGCCACGCGCGACGCCATGGTCAGGAGGCAAGCTGCAGCGCCTGGGAAAGCACCAGCGCAGTACAACCATGCTATGGAGCCGAGCTGCAGCCGTCCGACACCTGAGTACATCGACTTGTCGTCCGACGGGGACAAGAGTTTCAGAAAAGTTCAGAACTAGAAACTGAATTTCTGCTAAGTGGTCAGTGTTAATAAAGTTAGTGGTCAGTGTTAGTGCTTAAGTTTCAGAAGTGTTAGTAGTCAGTGTTAATCAAGTTAGTGGTCAGTGTTAGTGGTCAGTCTTAATCAAATTAGTGCTCAAGTGTTAGTCTTAGTGGTCAGTGTCGTACTTTGCATTTGAACTGGATTTCAGTTTCAACTATCTCCTAAGTACTTTGCATTTCAGAGCTTCTTTATACTTAAAAATTGTCACATTTGTACAATAACAAAGGCACAAAACATTACATATTCCAAACTTGCTAAACATTTCAGATTTTCTGCATTACACTTTCTAGTTTCTTCATCTTACAATCACACAAATCCCCTGCTAAGCAATGCAACCACGGCATATACCACAACACTGGCAAGAATCACAAGTACAAGAAACCGATCTATTTTTTTCCCTAGTTTTCCTCTGCTCATCTATTTTTTTCCTCTCTTTCTTCATCCTCTGAATCTCCTGTTCCTTCTCAAACATACTAACTTGCAGCTTCTTGTTATCATCTGCAAGCTTGTGAATAACAAGCCTTGATCTCCCCTGCCATGCATCATCCATCCAACTCAAATACCCACAGGAGTTCAGCCCCTGTCCATTTCAATTGCAGAAACACATTCAGTACAAAATTTGGACATGGCAAAATTCAGTGAAACAAGCAAAATTCAGTGAAACCAAATCGGATACCTCATATGGACAGCTCAGAAAACGTCGTCCTGCATCAAATCCTTCATTGCACACTCTCACAACAGACGTCAGTTTGCAGCCACATTCAGCCTTATGACCTTGGCGATTTTCATTTGCACTGTTCTCCCCTCCCTACAAATCACGCGTGCAATCAGACACAAGAATCCGCGGCAACAAAACGATGAAAGGACACACCTTCATGGATTTTTTGGAGCCAAATGTAAGCTCGGAGCTCATTCTCCACTCGCCATCCATGTTGCTGCTGCCGCCGGCGTCGTTGAGGCCGCCGGCGTGGTTGAGACTGCCGGCGTGGTTGATGCTGTCGCCGTGGTTGATGCTGTCGCCGTGGTTGAGGCCGACGTTCCGACCGCCTACCATGGTCGTACGACGGGATCTGGCCGTCGTTCCCTCCATGGTCGCACGAGAAGGGCGGCCGCCGCGCCGCAGCAGCTAGGGATCTGGAGAAACGAATTGGGGATACAGAGGAGTTGGCGGCGGGTCAGTTTCAATTAAACTGGGGGGTTATCTGCAAAAAATGCCATGACACAGTGGACCGACCCAGGCGTGCGTGGAAGCCCATGTGTCCACTTTGCATGCGAGTTGGGCCTAAATGAGTCTGCATCAGAGTTACTGTATGACTTTTATGGGGTTTTTTTGTTTGTGTATGAATCCGTTACCGCCGCGTAAGTCTATGTACCCCAGCTGTAATTAACTCTTGACTTTGCGTGGTGGGGTGGGGCCCGCTTCATGCATGGGACCCGGGCCCACGGAGTGACTAGATTAGTGGAGAGCTCCGCTCAGCAAAGCAAACTTTATCAGTCGAGAGGCGAAAATACTACACGCGCGCGCAGTAAACAACGGACTTTACGGAGCCCCCCAACGTGCCCTCATTTAATTGGCCCCCTGATTTTCAGGTGTGGGCCCGCCTCACTTAATTTAATTCCAACCAATCAGGACCTAATCACCCCGTAAATCCCCCGTGAAGGGTCCGTGCGTCTAGCATCTCTTGTCGAGAGGTGATGGTTGATAAGATTTAAAGAGAGATCACAGACAGACGTCCACGCCATGACACATGGACACGTGGGTAATGAACGTATACTGATGTGTCCACTGAGCAGCCAACCAGAAACCTGTCGTCGTATAAACTCTCGTGCGATTTGGACGTCCGTCATGGTCCCGCTCCCGCCCGGTATCGCCGTCCAAGCCACCGGTGCTGACAGGACAGATGACACCTTTCGTCTACCCGGAAAGAAACAGCGCCACGTGGACGTGTACGTACTCAAATACGACAAGCGGCGAACAATCTGTGGTCACTAGCTTAGCCTCCAAGTATAGATTCGTTGTAAAGCTAAACAAAACATCATCTGTCCCAAACCACCCTGACAAAACACACAGCGTGGCACTCCTACTACTACTACAGTACTCCTACTGTACTACTACTACTACTGTACGAATATAAGCTATCTATACAGAGACACCTCGTTTTCTACCAAGTATTAGGCCACCGGCTACTACCAAAGCGTATTCCGGTCGTGCAGACGCCGTCATGCTCAGCGGGTGGAAGGTCGTAGTACATCGATATGAACTAGTATGAAGGAAAAGACAAGTCGCGAGGGCCGGCGTGTATACATACTATCTTGGTAGCAGGTCACCGGTTTGACGGAAAGGAACATAGCAACTCCCCCATACAGTTTCAGCCCTGCAATATTTCCAGGTCCCTTCAGATCGAATCGGACAGCACCTGGATTCAGCAAATCTCACTGTCGCCGGGCACGAGAGAGTAGTTCGATCCGTCCTTCTTGGGCTCCTTTCTGTAACCATGTCACTGTTTCTATTTTCATTATGTGAACTGTGTAATCCTGCCACAGTTGATCGAGAAAAATAAACAGCTGCCTCATGTGACGCGCACACATCTCCTTTTCTCATAAACCAGCTATGCAATGACACGGTTAATCACTTGATTGCATGGCCTGGCCGGCTCGATCAGGGGTGTTAATTCCGATGTAAACATTCGTGAACTGCGACTGCGAGTTGCACCGCATGTTTTGTTATTCGTGACCCGGACGTTTGGCTAGCTCCTTGTCCGTCCTTTAACCCCGAGCGAATGACGGAGCAGTGCTTGATTGGTTAGCTGCTTGAGAAAATATACGTGATCCTCAGTGCTGTTTCGACTCGCGTAGCATCCTTTTCACAGCTGTCCGATTTCCTCTCAAACGTTTCGCTGTTCGACAGATGATAGTGTTGATGACTGTCATTGTCGGTCGTTTTTGCTGAAATTTCCCTGTCTCTTTATTGCTGTTGTTAAGCTAGTTGTTTGCGATAAAACAATGCAGAGGCCGGTCTACAGGGAGCTCCGAATCACCCCCGCCGAGGCAGCATCGCGATATGTGTTGTGGGTTGTATTTCATTTGCCACCACCGAACGCGTATTTCACCGTATTCCACGGCAGACCCCAAGTGGATGGACTGTACCGTACCTGGGCAAAGCAGCATCCATATGTGTGTGGGACGTAGGTGGTACTAGTGAATAGTGATTTGATGGGTCATCATTTTTTCCTGAACGTTTGCAGGTTTCCACTGACAAGCATGGAGGAGATTACACGTAGACCCTGGGTTGCTAGCACTCTAATCACGGATCTGAAGACAATAGTTGGCTCACAAATAGTTTAGGGTTTGAACAATTTTTTGGGAGATAAGCTATGTGAAAATAGAGAAACCCTCGGAAAGAAAACAACTTTAATCGTTCTTTAGAATAGCCAGGCGTGTTAATTTCCAACTGGAAGCGAAGTAATTTTTTTTTTTGCTCACTAATTCATGAGTTTGGTATATAATTTTTAAATCATAGGCGCACAGTTACAGAAAACAAAAGAGAAGGGGCCTACCACTAATTTGTATCATTATCAGATGGGAAAGAGAGGATATAGACGTTCGTACTCCCTCGGTCCATCCGGTCCTTTTTACTCTGCATATAAGAATTGTCTGAAGTCAAACTTCACAAAGTTTGACTATATTGATATGAAAAAAATATCAACATCTGCCATGCTAAAGTTATACAATATAAAAATTTAAGTCATGACGCATCTACTCATATTGATTTCGCATTGTGAATGTTGGTATTTTTCTATAAAGTTGATCAAACTTTACAAGGCTTGACTTCATACAAATCTTATATGCGAACAAAAAAGTACCGGAGGGAGTACTTGACTAGAAGGGTTGGGCGTGTTTTGCTGCGCCGTTGGTGTTGTTGAGATTCTTAAAAAAAATACTTATTTGTTTTAAAATATAAGGTGTATTACTTTTTTGAAACTCCAGTCTCTTTAAGTTTGATCAAATTTATGAAGAAATATATCAAAATTCGTAATATCAAATTGTTGTTATTAGATTCATCATGAAATGAATCTCCATAATCTTTTGGCTTAATATTCTTTATGTCGATATTTTTGGCTCTAAACTTGGTCAAAGTTAAAAAAAATTGACTTTCCAAATAACTAATACCCCTTGTATTTTGGAACTGATGTCGAGTGTGTTTTATGTCTATTTATAATGCGGTTTTTTGGCGGGCCTTTTCACAATGTGATTCTGTGTTATGCGTTAATCAACTCATACTTTTGTTGCTAAATTTTTGCGTCGGTGGCTACATCTACTATATTGGTTCTATAGTATCATCACATGGAGGCGCTTCTTTTTTCTAGATGGTAAGAGGGTGCACGGGGTTGATATGTTTTTCTAGCCGGTTTGTGTTGATTGATTTGAAAAATCGTTGGCCCGATCAAAAATCATAAACCGAGTTCAAAATTGAATATCTCAATCGAATAAAAGTGTTTCAAAATTAGGGAATATAGTGAATTAAAATAATTAACTGGAAGAGCTTCTTGAGAAATTATTGATCTGGTTAGGTGACCAAGTTCTAAACTGAAGACCTTAATTAATTGCGAGGACTTAAAAATTAAGAATCATATTGTATAGCATAAAAGAATTGAATGAGAGCTTTAAGAAATTGTTAATTTGGTCAAAATCAGATGATCCAATTTTAATTGGACACCTCAATTGATTGTAAGACCTTTTATCGTAGGGAGCTTAGTGATATAGTAGATGTCTAATGAACAATACTTTTGATTTTGTTGGTTAGTTTGCTCAAAATCTAACATGTAACAGTACACTAATTAGAGGGTTTGTATTAAGAAAATATGCTGGCAGCACATGTCAGAGAGCTCGCCCAGGATAGACACAGGCTCTGCTTGGATTCATGGGTTAGAGTTAGTTTGGGTTAGTTTGGGCTCGACTAACCAAAAAAATCCAAACAGGAGGGTTAGTTTGGGTTAGATGCATCTAATCCATCCAAAAAAACTAACCCACCTAAGAGGTGCTTATTTGGGTTAGTTTTTTCTCGGGACCACTAAAAACACTTTTTTCTCTCGCTCTCCCCGCAGCAGATCCCTCCCCACTTCCTCGAAGCTTCTCGTCCTCTCCCTCCCTTTCTCTCGCACTACCCGTGAAGGCGCCTCGCCGTATCCGTGCTCCATCTAACCCTGTCATCCAAATACCTTTTTGGTTAGAGTTAGTTCAGGATTAGTTTAGGGTTAGAATCTAACTCTAACCTGTAACTGAGTTAGAGTATCCAAACAGGGCCACAGCTGCAACAGGATTGCGACGTGTGAGACGCTTGGGCTAATACAAAATTGATACTTTTTGCTGCCTGCAACGGGCCTGTGTTAAATCTGTGCCAGATTGTTTCAGAGCAGTCAAGTCACTGCGCAACAAACAGCGTCATTGCATTTACTCGAGCCGTGTAGAGAGCTAGCAACGGGCAAAGGACATACGTTTGCATTATTCCCATATATTGCAAGGTATATCTCAAAAAAGACTGCCCAGATTGAATCGCATAGCATATTCGCACGAGGCAGATAACGAGCTACCTGATGCTCGGCCTCTGCGACGCCACACTCAGTTGTTTGCCTCTACTCGGCGGTGTAAACTGACTTCTGTGTCTCTTCTCAGATGATAGCCAGAGAATTATCTACCCGAAAACGACGATCTTTTTTTTCTTTGCGACAGAGAAAAGTACGATGTGCAAAGTCAATTTACAGAGTTTCAGTGCAATTGTGTAGCTGGTGGTACTTATTTACTTCCTCCCACATATGAACTTTTTTTGAGAAAGGGAATATATTAATATCGCAAAGATATCAATTACACCGGCCTCTGTTCCAACAAAATGTCCAAAGACATCAAGGATACACACAGCCAAAAAAGAAAATAGAAAAGAAGAAGAAAAAAGGCCCCGCCACGATGACCGGTCACTAGCAACAACAACACTCTAACCATCATCAAAGACAACACCCGGCTTACAAAATAAGTTCTCCAAAAGCAACGGCTTCAAGAAGGAAACAATGCACCAGCATTGTCGGTACCTGATCGAAGGTCTTGAGTTTTCACCCTGAAGAAAGTCCGAGTTCACCCAAAAACAATGCCTTCAACAAGGCCATTGCTAGGTACAAGCAATGAAGGCTAGACCTTGGGTTTTCACCCTATGAATCGAGACTCGGTACTCGAGGAGCACCACCAAAATTGCAGTCCTCCAGTGCTGCCGCCCCCGCTTGCCGAGGCTGCTGTTGCAAGTCACCAAACACCTAGCACACAGTCTTCACCGCATCCAGTACACTTTCCGTCAACGCTTCAAGACCTCCAATCGCAGTCACCATGACTTTCTCCACCTCTATCAGTGCCTTGAGAATCTTGACTTAGACATGTCCCATGACTCTCATAAAAAAGCGAAGCTTCGTGTCGCGTCCTTTTAAAGCCGTGCTGGCTGATAATATGAGCGCGCGCGACCGGAGCCTTTCCGATCTAGAAATTCAGGGGTGACGTACTATTCATATGAACTGTGTAGCTGTACTCTAGAAATCTACATTTCATTTCAGTTCAACGGAGAGTCGTGAGTACACGACGCCATTATCGTTCCTAAACACACAGAAAAAGTGTGTGTCTATGTTTTTGTCCACTGAGATTTTCCTAAGATCCAATCGATTCAGAAATGTGAAAAATCCAGTTTAATAAATACTACTATGTATAATTTGCACCTTTTCTCACTCACTTGCACTTTTTACTCGAGAAAATGTAAGCTGCACTTTCAGCTAAACTAAAGTTGCATTTCCTAGATCGACTGAGACTTAAGAAAGATCTCAGTGAACTTAAAATTAGCAAAATAAGTAAATAAATACAAGAGGTGTGACGGCCAAACATCTGTGTTTGTGAAGTCAAAACCTACCAAGAGGTAGTTAAAATTTGAAACTAGATCCAAGTGTATGTTCCTGACCAACAATCTCAACATGTTCCCCACATTTCAACGTGGCGTCGAAGCAAATGATTGCGCATAGGGGATCTAGCGCTGCCGTTGTTTTCTTTATAACAACAAAACAAAAGATAAAGAAAGATCAAGATGCGGCGGACCACACACGGGGGCTACCCAAACATGGGGGTGGGGGCAAGAATATCCACACATCCGTTGCATCCCTGCACAGCACACTAGATGGGGACAATATGCAACGGCCGGCTGCTAGCTTTACCACTACTACTCTGAATCGTTTGCTGCATCATCGCTACCATACACTAGTACTGTATTTGGGTGTTAATTTTATATTCTGAATTTTTCAACTGAAAAATGATGTCAATTTAATTTGCCCTGATAACCCTTCGTGCTCTTCAGTTGCCTGATCTGAAGATCAGAATTTCTGATGTGAAAATTCCTTTGGATCGCGAATGTCTGGCTGGCCCGCCAATGCGACTGGGCCCACAAGCCGATGACCGTGGGGTGGGTGTGGGTCCGCTCTAAGCATGTGAGTTGGTCCCGCGGAGCGTCTTAGAGCATCTCCAGCCGAGCCCCCAACACGCCTTCCCCAGGCGATTTTTTCGCGCCGGCGCACAAAAATCGGCCCAACCGCATCCCCAGAAGCCCAATTTTCGCCGACTCGGTCCGAATTTGGCGCCGGCGGACCCAAGCCGAACCCGGCGCACTGGGGGGCGCTCGGGGCGCCGGGCGAAACGGTTTTGCCGCGAAAGAGCCGCGGGCCCGCCGAGTCAGCGACACTCGCCTCGTCGTCCTCAGAATGCCTCGGTTTCCCGCGGGGAATCAATGCCAAGGCTGCCGCCGGTCAGCCTTCCATTGATTCCTCACGGGGCGGCTCTTCACGGGCGGCGCGGCGACGCTTCACTCCCCGCCCCGCGTACACACGCCTCCCTGGCGGCTATAAAAAGCGTCCCCCCCCCCCCCCCCGCTGGCCACAGACGTCGTGCTCTCTGCCTCTCTCTCTTCGCCGCCGACGAACCTCTCCTCTCTCCCAGCCCCAGCCACGACAATGTGCGAGCGGTTCCCCGGCGACAGAGCGGACAAATGGCTTCGGCCGCCGCTCGCTGCAATCGTGGGAGGCGCACCTGCTTTTCGTGGCCAACATCCCGGCGCCTCCAGACATGCGCGCTGGGCCGACAGGATGGAGGCTCAGCGCCGGAGGCGTCCCCATTCCCCCCCCCCCCGACGTCGTCGCGCGCCCCGACTACTTCGTCGGCAAGGTCGACCACGTTCGGTCGTCGCCGACCGAGGAGCAGCGCGCCTCCCCGTAGTACGCCGCCGACAACCATGAGGCGTGGGCGGCGTACTTCCAGCGCCGTCAGGAGCAACGGCTCACCTCCACCAACGGGGCACTGAGGGTAGGGGCGGCCGGTGGAACAGCGAGGGGCGACGCCTGTGCTGGTCCGTCCCCGGCCGGACGCTCCGCGAGGTTCTCGCGCACCTCGAGGGCGGCAACAACCCGTCGCTCACATACCCGGTGGCCACCCTGGTCCCCCGCCGCGGTGCCGGGCAATGGATGCCCAGGAGGTTTGTCTCCGGCTCGTCGTCCTCGTCCCGCTCCTCCTCCCACTCCTCTTCCCACTCCTCCGACTCTCCGGCGGTGTTCGGCGTCAAGGCCGAGCCCGCAGCGGATACCCCGCTCGGCCAGCATCGTCATCAACGAAGGCGGCGGCCGCGCCTCGTCCTCGGCTCCTCCCCGACTCGTCAAGCCGAAGACGGAGCCGGGGCTCCCCGTCCTGAAGACGGAGCCCGGGCTCGCCAGCGGCGTCAAGGAGGAGGCGCTCGACGACTAAGCGGCCCTCAAATGGGTGCGCGACGACTGGGCGCAGACGGAGGTGGAGCGCCAGTGCGCCGCCTTCGCGCGGTTCGAAGCTCGTCGCCGTGGCCGGGACGAGGGAGGCATCGTCGTCCTCGACGATGACGACGCGCCGCCACCACCGGTCCGCCATGGAGGCGTCGGGCAGGGGTCCAGCAGGGGCGCCCGCGCCATCAAGAAGGAGAAGGCCGCCGACGACGACTAGGACGGCGGCGACTTCGCCGCGCTGATCGACTTCTTCGCCCTGTAGATGTATTTTTTAATAATTTATGTAAACGCCGAACATGTTGAATATGAATGTCAAGTTTGCCGAATTTTAGCCGAACTTTACCGAATTCAGATTTTTTAAATTAAAAAAAACGCGTCTGGGGCGACCCTGGGGCGAGCGGCTAGAAACCCGCTCGCCCCCACGCCAATTTTAACGCCAGCTCGCCCGCGGAGGGCGCATAAAAGCGCCGCCTGGAGAGTCAACTGCTGGAGATGCTCTTAGACTGCGAATACCACGGATGCTGTTCTGTGCGCCCATGCACGCAGCAGAACAAAGAAGTCTTTATCAGTTGATGAGAGACTGTGGGTCGAGATTTGAAGAGAGAAGAAGACGGACGTCGACGCCATGACACGTTGCCGGTGATGTGTCCACTGACCGGCCAACCAGAACCTTGTCGTCGTATGAACTCTCGTGTGATATAGACGTCCGTCATGGTCCCACTGGGTATCGCCGTCCGAGCTACCGGTGCTGATACGACAGACGACACCTCTCGTCTAACCGGAAAAATAAAATACTGCGTCATGTAGACGTGTACGTACTCACATACGACAAGCGGCGAACAATCTATGCTCACTAGCTTAGCCTCCAAGTATAGATCCGCTGTCAAGCTAACGATAATTTTCCAGCCCAAAGCACCGTGACAAAGTACGTCAGAGGAACTAGGAACTACTAGTACGTAGTACTCCCTACTAATCTAAGCTGTATCTACAGAGACACCTCGTTTTCTACCAAGTATTAGGCTACCGGCTACAAAAATGTATGAAGGAAAAGACAAGTGGCGAGGGCGTATATATACACATCTTGGTAGCAGGTCACCGGTTTGACAGAAAGGAACATAGCAACTCCCCCATACAGTTTCAGCCCTACAATTTTCAAGTGCCTTCAGATCGGATTGGACTGCACCTGGAATCAGCAAATCTCACTGTCGCAGGCCAGGAGAGAGCAGATGGGTCTGTTGTTATTGGGTTCATGTATCTGTAATCTTGTCACCGTAGAGAAGAATTGACTGTTCCGGTCGAGGAGAGAGCAAATGGATCTGTTGTTCTTGGATTTCTTTCTGTAAGCTTGTTACTATTTTCTTTTATTTCCTGAACTGTGTAATTTTGTCACTGTTGATAAAAAAAGACAGCTTTTTTCGCCGAGAGTACACAAAGAGCGCACCTTATCTTTATAGAAGAAAAGAGAGGACAATTTACAAGATGCTGTCAATGCATCATCAACAACCACACCACTCCTCGACACCTAGGCAGACTACGCACAAAGATCTTCTAGAAGAAAAGAAAAACAGCTAAATCATGTGACGCGCACAGATCACCTTTTGACTGACTCATAAACATCACGGCACCAGCATATACGGTTACATGGTTGATCACTTAATTGCATGGCCGGGCCGGCACAGGGGTGTCGATTCCGATGTGAACATTCCTGAACTGCATGTTTTGTCGTTGCAGGAAAATGTGGATATGTCCCTGAAGGATTCTGCTCCGTCCTTGAATCCCGAGTGACTGAGCTCTGCTTGGTTGGTTAACGCGGATCACCACATCCGACACACCAAGCGTCCGTCGTTTCACGACTGTCCGATCTTCCCTGAAAACGTTTCGCTCTTTGGCACATGAGGGTGTTCGTTTTTGCTACGGCGGAGTTTATGCTGCTTACTTGTGTCTCTTCTCAAAGGATGGACAGAGATTTATCTATCTAGACAGGAAGATCATTTATCCCTTTGCGACAGAGGAAAGTACGAACTGCAAAGTTAATCTACAGAGTTTCGGTACAATTGTCTGTCTGGGGTATCAGCATTGTGTATCTTGTCAGAAACCTTACATTTTAAATAAACTTCTCACGAGCATTGTACAAGGTTTCCGATCTTGATTATGCATTTCTTCGGGGCTTTGTAGTCGTAATTTGTAAATCAAACACCGTACAACATAGTTACCTTTTTAGCCAATTTGATAAAATCTTTTTTTAACACAGTACACATGGACGCTCATACATACGCACATACAATCACCCATAAACGCACGCACGCGCGCCCCACCTCTAGGAGCACCTTCAACAGATTGAGCCGACACATCATTTGAAGATTAAATAAGTCGTCACATGCGCCTTCGTAGTCGAGGGAAACGTCTCTTGCTGAATGCACATCACCGGAAGGTCTGCAATAAATTCAAAAAAATGCGAGCATCAATGTTAAGTCTGCGACTTGAATCCTGATGAGCTGAGATACCACTGTCCTTCTAGCCATCCAACCACAAGTTGATTCGCATTTCATAACATCTTCTAGTTGATTTAGAAACGATATACAAGCCCCAACCTCTATGTCACCTTAATATCTCTCCGGCATACCCTGTTGGATGCTCATTGCGTCAATTTGACGACAAAACGCACAAGGCGGCGTGGGAAGAATGCCATACTAGGCCAGCCCATTTAGCAGTAGCAGCCTGCACAACGTTCAGTTTTGGAAACCTTAAAGGCGATAGATTCCCAATATGAATCGCCTCCGGGCCTTAGTAGCAGGCCATCCCATTTCTCCATGCGTCGGTTCCCTCACCTCGTAGTGGTCGCTATAATTCAGGTTTACTAAGTTTACTAGTAAATTGTATGTGCTTTACACGTAATATATATATATATATATATATATATATATATATATATAAAGCATGAAAAATACATTTGAATATGTATTTTCTTTCGTAGAATCGTATTGGACAAGATCCAACTTGGTTCTTATCTCTCTAGAATCCAGATTGTTCTAGTCTCTATTATTAGAGTACCAGATAAGCATGTGGATAGATACTTCTAGAACACATGAGATGGTAGAGGCGGGAGTTCAATTAGAAGGCCACGTGGCAGAATTCTATGAGTTAACAACTATATCCAATGGATGATAATGCTCGGATTTGCCATTTCTTGACCGTTGGATGAGCATATCCGATGACTAATATTTGAAGCTATTGGCACACTATATAGTAGTATAGATTTTTGTTTCCTTTTGCTTTATTTATGTTTCACCAGCTTTTTTGTTTTACTTTTTTTTTGCTTTGGTTTCTTTGTTTTCTCATTTGGTTATTTCTATGTTTATATAGTTTTTTTTGTTTCTTTCTTGTTTTTCTTCGGGCTTTTATTGGTTTTCTTCCATGCTTTTCTTTTTCTTTTTTCAACACACGTCTACATTTGTCATACGTATGTGCATTTTTTGGTATACACTAGAAATATTTTTTACACATGTTTAAGTTTTTAAATAATTATTAATGTTTTATTTTAACGTACGTTTTGATGACTACTTTTTTTCATACATGTTGTAAATTTTACATACGTATTTTTTTATATATTTATTTTCCGTTTCTCAAGAAGTTTTTACTATTTAAAAAAAGCACGCTTTGAACATTTTTTCAAATACATTTTAAACATTTTTTACCTTTAGTTGTTTTTAAATACACATTGGAACATTTTTTAATGATACTTTTTTTCCTTCTGAAATACGCATTTCGTGACATTGCACAATTTGTTTTTGTAAATGTCCCAAAGACATTTTTTGAAACTTATGAACTTTTTTTAATGCAACATGCACAAAAGCTGTTTTCACAATGTATACATTTTTTTCATCCGCATGCTTACATTTTCTACTTTCTTAGATTTAAATTGTACATTTTTCATGTACGTATAAAACATTTTTCTATACTCTTTTAACATTTTCTAAATACTGGATCATGGATTAACATTTTCTAAAAAATGTTTTTTGTAATATGTATATTTAGAATATTCTGAATATAAACTATGTTAATAATAAAGCAAAAAAATGTGAATAAAAATGGAAGAAAAACAAAAGAGAGAAAGGTAACATGACGTCAATAGTCGAGCAGCGGCTACTGGTCCGGCCCAATACGTGTCGCTCGGCAGGCGCCATGTTGACCTTCTCAGGTTCGCTTTTTTCATATATTTTTCTTTTCATGTGGCTATTTTTAACACAGTCATGACGCATATGATTATACATACGCATATACACTCTTCACTATGAATGCACGCACACCCTATCCCTATGAGCACCTTCGAGAGTCTAAGCCGGCGCATTATCTTCAGATTGACAAATTCGCCACACACACCTTAGTAGTTAACGGGAACGTTTTCTCCCACTAAACATACTTAATCGGAAGGTCTGAAATAAATCTAGGAAAATGCGTGCTTCGGTGTCAAGTCTAGAACTTGAACTCTGGTGGCTAGGGATATCACTGTCCTCCTAACCAACCAATCACAATTTGGTTCGCTCATGTGGAATCTTTTACGGGTTCTCTTCAGTTCCTTTTTTTCTGTTTTTTATCAAAGTTGCCTTTTAAAAAAGGGGTTTGAATTTGAAATTTTGTTCGGAGAAAGTGTGTGTGTTTTCAAAAAATGCTTAAGATTTTTGAAAAAGTTTGTGCTTTCAAATGTTGTTTGGAATTTCTAAAAGGTTTCTGCTTTTTCAACATTTTATAAATCAAAATTACATTCGTGTTTCCAAAAAATGGCTAGAATTTTTTGAAAAGCATTTACATTTTAAAAAATGGATCCAAATTTGAAAACCGTTCTTGTTTCTAAATTTGTTCACAACTTTAAAAACTGATCATGCTTTCAGAAAATGCCGTGCTTTTGAAAAAATGTTCTCATTTTCAAAAGGAGTTTTTATAGAAAAATGTTCATGTTCTAAACATTTTTCAAAATTCAAAATTGACTAAAAAACGCGCTCTATAGTGCACCCCAGTCGATATTATGCATCTTGCTACGGTACAAGTACCTACGGCCGCACAGAAAAAACCACGTGAACTAGTTGTTTAATGGGCTGGCCCGGTTGCTCACGACTGTGCGTCATAGGGCAATTTGGCACAAAATGCGTTAAATAGGAGCTCCCTATTTGTCCACCGTAGACTGAACATGGTATTATATGGGCCGCCGATTTGGGTCTAACTTGGAAGAAACTTGATAGAACCTGGGCTGCCTTTGAGTGGGGAGCAACTAGTTGACGAGCGCTCCTTCGGGAGCCTCGCAACGATCAGCGCCACTTGACGCACTCTCAGCCGCCCGCCACATGTCACGCTCTGGACGCTTTCTTCGGATTTTTTTTCGCACGCGTTTTCGTCTTTTTAAACATTTTTTTTGACGTTTTGGTTTTCCGCTGGTCCTCCTTAGCTTTTGATCAAAAAAATAAAAAAAATTGCGCGAAGAAATGCGATCTTTTTCTTCCGCGAGAGTCACGGTTTTGCTTCCGCGAGAGGCACGGTCCTCGGAAATGGAAAAAATACGTGTTTTGCTTTTTTTTCCTTCCGCGAGAGGCACGGGTGTGCCTCTTTCGGAAAGGGAAAAAACCCGTGCTCCCGGTTCGGCTTTTTCGTCCGGTTTTTTTGTGAAAGAAAGGTTCGTCAAAACCTATCAATGGGATCTAGTTTTGAAGATCTCGGTGCGAGGAATCCAACGGTGAAAACGATTCTAGATTTGGACGCACAGTTTAAGAGATAAAACGTTTTGAATAAACGGATCTACGAAAAATGGAAAAACTCACAGGTTACGACAAAATGGCGCACATGCAGCACGCCACTTATCACATCCTGGGGAGATGAGAGTGATCTTTGCAATGAGTACTCCTCAATTAGTGACTTCGCTTTGAGTGTACTATTCAATTTTTGGAACTTGGCCTCATCCTTTCACTTACACCACTGCACCAGAGCCCACTCGGTTCTACTTTCTCTTCACTAGGGGCGTGTTTGGTTGCCTTAGCCAATAATAGCTGCATTGCATAGCCTTCTCAATTCAGCCTGGCTATGCAAATGCAGCCTCAAATGCACCATCTGCATGTTGTTTGGTTGCCTGCATGCCCTCTTGCCTACATGGGCAGAACCACACTACCTGGTGTTTGGTTGCCTGCATGTTAGTGGACAAACCCAAGGTATGGTGTTTGGTTGTATGCAACGCCTGGTGTGTGGTAACCTCATTGGCTAGTTGGTGAGGTTACCAGCACACTTCGGCACAACCATGTAGCACACATCATAAGTAGAGCAGAGTATAAACAGAGGATCAACTAAGAGCATATTTCAGATAAGCAGTACCACACTTCATAACAGTTCTACGCATAAACCATAAACATAAACAGTTCAAAGCAGACTCGATAGTACTTAGGGAGGCCCCGGCCCTACTCCTTGGCGGCGAAGGCTTCGTCGTGCTTCCCGCACTTGTTGACGACCTCAATGCCATCTGTTGGGGAATGCAGTATTTCAAAAAAATTCCTACGATCACGCAAGATCTATCTAGGAGATCCATAGCAATGAGCGGGGAGAGTGTGTCCCCATACCCTCATAGACCGAAAGCGGAAGCGTTAAGTAACGCGGTTGATGTAGTCGAACGTCTTCGCGAACCAACCGATCAAGTACCGAACGCACGGCACCTCCGTGATCTGCACACATTCAGCTCGGTGACGTCCCTCGAACTCTTGATCCAGCTAAGACCACTACAGGAAACAGCTACTTTGCCGTCTGCCATGGCGGACGGCAAAGGCTCGAAAGGCGGACGGCAAAGACCTTTGCCGTCAGCCGCGGACGGCAAAAGGCTCCGGCAAAGAAGGCTACGGTAAACAGCTGCTTTGCCGTCTGCTTCCTGGCGGCGGACGGCAAAGAGGGCGGACGGCAAAAATTGCGCTGTCAGTCCGTTAAGTGGCTAACGGCAGACCTTTGCCGTCCGCCGCAGACGGCAAAGAGCCTTTGGTCTTTGCCGTCCGCCTTATGATGTCATCTACACGTCACTAGATGGCAGGTTCTTTGCCGTCTGCCACTGATGGCAAAGTACAGGCTCTTTGCCGTCTGCCACGGACGGCAAAGTCTTTGCCGTCTGCCACTGTAGGCAAACTGACCAAATGGGTCAGCTCCCAGGAAGCACAGTTGGCTGCCACGTGGCTTCTTTGCCGTCCGCGGCAGACGGCAAAG